>NC_138292.1:11925000-12190000 GCF_965601325.2 Salmo salar
TATTACATTACATTACATTAAAATAACAGTTATAGACCAGAACAACATGAGATATTACATTACATTACATTAAAATAACAGTTATAGACCAGAACAACATGAGATATTACATTACATTAAAATAACAGTTATAGACCAGAACAACATGAGATATTACATTACATTACATTAAAATAACAGTTATAGACCAGAACAACATGAGATATTACATTACATTAAAATAACAGTTATAGACCAGAATAACATGAGATATTACATTACATTACATTAAAATAACAGTTATAGACAAGAACAACATGAGATATTACATTACATTACATTAAAATAACAGTTATAGACCAGAACATGAGATATTACATTACATTACATTAAAATAACAGTTATAGACAAGAACAACATGAGATATTACATTACATTACATTAAAATAACAGTTATAGACCAGAACAACATGAGATATTACATTACATTACATTAAAATAACAGTTATAGACCAGAACAACATGAGATATTACATTACATTACATTAAAATAACAGTTATAGACCAGAACAACATGAGATATTACATTACATTAAAATAACATTTATAGACAAGAACAACATGAGATATTACATTACATTACATTAAAATAACAGTTATAGACCAGAACAACATGAGATATTACATTACATTACATTAAAATAACAGTTATAGACCAGAACAACATGAGATATTACATTACATTACATTAAAATAACAGTTATAGACCAGAACAACATGAGATATTACATTACATTACATTAAAATAACAGTTATAGACAAGAACAACATGAGATATTACATTACATTACATTAAAATAACAGTTATAGACCAGAACAACATGAGATATTACATTACATTACATTAAAATAACAGTTATAGACCAGAACAACATGAGATATTACATTACATTACATTAAAATAACAGTTATAGACCAGAACAACATGAGATATTACATTACATTACATTAAAATAACAGTTATAGACCAGAACAACATGAGATATTACATTACATTACATTAAAATAACAGTTATAGACCAGAACAACATGAGATATTACATTACATTACATTAAAATAACAGTTATAGACCAGAACAACATGAGATATTACATTACATTACATTAAAATAACAGTTATAGACAAGAACAACATGAGATATTACATTACATTACATTAAAATAACAGTTATAGACCAGAACAACATGAGATATTACATTACATTACATTAAAATAACAGTTATAGACCAGAACAACATGAGATATTACATTACATTACATTAAAATAACAGTTATAGACCAGAACAACATGAGATATTACATTACATTACATTAAAATAACAGTTATAGACCAGAACAACATGAGATATTACATTACATTACATTAAAATAACAGTTATAGACCAGAACAACATGAGATATTACATTACATTACATTAAAATAACAGTTATAGACCAGAACAACATGAGATATTACATTACATTAAAATAACAGTTATAGACAAGAACAACATGAGATATTACATTACATTACATTAAAATAACAGTTATAGACCAGAACAACATGAGATATTACATTACATTACATTAAAATAACAGTTATAGACAAGAACAACATGAGATATTACATTACATTACATTAAAATAACAGTTATAGACAAGAACAACATGAGATATTACATTACATTACATTAAAATAACAGTTATAGACCAGAACAACATGAGATATTACATTACATTACATTAAAATAACAGTTATAGACCAGAACAACATGAGATATTACATTACATTAAAATAACATTTATAGACAAGAACAACATGAGATATTACATTACATTACATTAAAATAACAGTTATAGACCAGATCATGAGATATTACATTACATTACATTAAAATAACAGTTATAGACCAGAACAACATGAGATATTACATTACATTACATTAAAATAACAGTTATAGACCAGAACAACATGAGATATTACATTACATTACATTAAAATAACAGTTATAGACCAGAACAACATGAGATATTACATTACATTACATTAAAATAACAGTTATAGACAAGAACAACATGAGATATTACATTACATTAAAATAACAGTTATAGACCAGAACAACATGAGATATTACATTACATTACATTAAAATAACAGTTATAGACCAGAACAACATGAGATATTACATTACATTACATTAAAATAACAGTTATAGACCAGAACAACATGAGATATTACATTACATTAAAATAACAGTTATAGACCAGAACAACATGAGATATTACATTACATTACATTAAAATAACAGTTATAGACCAGAACAACATGAGATATTACATTACATTAAAATAACAGTTATAGACCAGAATAACATGAGATATTACATTACATTACATTAAAATAACAGTTATAGACAAGAACAACATGAGATATTACATTACATTACATTAAAATAACAGTTATAGACCAGAACATGAGATATTACATTACATTACATTAAAATAACAGTTATAGACAAGAACAACATGAGATATTACATTACATTACATTAAAATAACAGTTATAGACCAGAACAACATGAGATATTACATTACATTACGTTAAAATAACAGTTATAGACCAGAACAACATGAGATATTACATTACATTACATTAAAATAACAGTTATAGACAAGAACAACATGAGATATTACATTACATTACATTAAAATAACAGTTATAGACCAGAACAACATGAGATATTACATTACATTATATTAAAATAACAGTTATAGACCAGAACAACATGAGATATTACATTACATTAAAATAACATTTATAGACAAGAACAACATGAGATATTACATTACATTACATTAAAATAACAGTTATAGACCAGATCATGAGATATTACATTACATTACATTAAAATAACAGTTATAGACCAGAACAACATGAGATATTACATTACATTACATTAAAATAACAGTTATAGACCAGAACAACATGAGATATTACATTACATTAAAATAACATTTATAGACAAGAACAACATGAGATATTACATTACATTACATTAAAATAACAGTTATAGACCAGATCATGAGATATTACATTACATTACATTAAAATAACAGTTATAGACCAGAACAACATGAGATATTACATTACATTACATTAAAATAACAGTTATAGACCAGAACAACATGAGATATTACATTACATTACATTAAAATAACAGTTATAGACCAGAACAACATGAGATATTACATTACATTACATTAAAATAACAGTTATAGACAAGAACAACATGAGATATTACATTACATTACATTAAAATAACAGTTATAGACCAGATCATGAGATATTACATTACATTACATTAAAATAACAGTTATAGACAAGAACAACATGAGATATTACATTACATTACATTAAAATAACAGTTATAGACCAGAACAACATGAGATATTACATTACATTACATTAAAATAACAGTTATAGACCAGAACAACATGAGATATTACATTACATTAAAATAACAGTTATAGACCAGAACAACATGAGATATTACATTACATTAAAATAACAGTTATAGACCAGAACAACATGAGATATTACATTACATTACATTAAAATAACAGTTATAGACCAGAACAACATGAGATATTACATTACATTACATTAAAATAACAGTTATAGACAAGAACAACATGAGATATTACATTACATTACATTAAAATAACAGTTATAGACCAGAACAAC
Source organism: Salmo salar (assembly GCF_965601325.2). Taxonomy (NCBI): domain Eukaryota; kingdom Metazoa; phylum Chordata; class Actinopteri; order Salmoniformes; family Salmonidae; genus Salmo; species Salmo salar. Next base: position 11,928,765 of record NC_138292.1, read on the forward strand.
ATGAGATATTACATTACATTACATTAAAATAACAGTTATAGACCAGAACAACATGAGATATTACATTACATTACATTAAAATAACAGTTATAGACAAGAACAACATGAGATATTACATTACATTACATTAAAATAACAGTTATAGACCAGAACAACATGAGATATTACATTACATTACATTAAAATAACAGTTATAGACCAGAACAACATGAGATATTACATTACATTACATTAAAATAACAGTTATAGACCAGAACAACATGAGATATTACATTACATTACATTAAAATAACAGTTATAGACCAGAACAACATGAGATATTACATTACATTACATTAAAATAACAGTTATAGACCAGAACAACATGAGATATTACATTACATTAAAATAACAGTTATAGACAAGAACAACATGAGATATTACATTACATTAAAATAACAGTTATAGACCAGAACAACATGAGATATTACATTACATTAAAATAACAGTTATAGACCAGAACAACATGAGATATTACATTACATTACATTAAAATAACAGTTATAGACCAGAACAACATGAGATATTACATTACATTACATTAAAATAACAGTTATAGACCAGAACAACATGAGATATTACATTACATTACATTAAAATAACAGTTATAGACAAGAACAACATGAGATATTACATTACATTACATTAAAATAACAGTTATAGACAAGAACAACATGAGATATTACATTACATTACATTAAAATAACAGTTATAGACAAGAACAACATGAGATATTACATTACATTACATTAAAATAACAGTTATAGACCAGAACAACATGAGATATTACATTACATTACATTAAAATAACAGTTATAGACAAGAACAACATGAGATATTACATTACATTAAAATAACAGTTATAGACCAGAACAACATGAGATATTACATTACATTACATTAAAATAACAGTTATAGACCAGAACAACATGAGATATTACATTACATTACATTAAAATAACAGTTATAGACCAGAACAACATGAGATATTACATTACATTACATTAAAATAACAGTTATAGACAAGAACAACATGAGATATTACATTACATTACATTAAAATAACAGTTATAGACCACAACAACATGAGATATTACATTACATTACATTAAAATAACAGTTATAGACCAGAACAACATGAGATATTACATTACATTACGTTAAAATAACAGTTATAGACAAGAACAACATGAGATATTACATTATATTACATTAAAATAACAGTTATAGACCAGAACAACATGAGATATTACATTACATTACATTAAAATAACAGTTATAGACAAGAACAACATGAGATATTACATTACATTACATTAACATAACAGTTATAGACCATGACAACATGAGATATTACATTACATTACATTAAAATAACAGTTATAGACAAGAACAACATGAGATATTACATTACATTACATTAAAATAACAGTTATAGACCAGAACAACATGAGATATTACATTACATTACATTAAAATAACAGTTATAGACCAGAACAACATGAGATATTACATTACATTACATTAAAATAACAGTTATAGACCAGAACAACATGAGATATTACATTACATTACATTAAAATAACAGTTATAGACAAGAACAACATGAGATATTACATTACATTACATTAAAATAACAGTTATAGACCAGAACAACATGAGATATTACATTACATTACATTAAAATAACAGTTATAGACCAGAACAACATGAGATATTACATTACATTACATTAAAATAACAGTTATAGACAAGAACAACATGAGATATTACATTACATTACATTAAAATAACAGTTATAGACCAGAACAACATGAGATATTACATTACATTACATTAAAATAACAGTTATAGACCAGAACAACATGAGATATTACATTACATTACATTAAAATAACAGTTATAGACCAGAACAACATGAGATATTACATTACATTACATTAAAATAACAGTTATAGACCAGAACAACATGAGATATTACATTACATTACATTAAAATAACAGTTATAGACCAGAACAACATGAGATATTACATTACATTACATTAAAATAACAGTTATAGACCAGAACAACATGAGATATTACATTACATTACATTAAAATAACAGTTATAGACCAGAACAACATGAGATATTACATTACATTACATTAAAATAACAGTTATAGACCAGAACAACATGAGATATTACATTACATTACATTAAAATAACAGTTATAGACCAGAACAACATGAGATATTACATTACATTACATTAAAATAACAGTTATAGACCAGAACAACATGAGATATTACATTACATTACATTAAAATAACAGTTATAGACCAGAACAACATGAGATATTACATTACATTACATTAAAATAACAGTTATAGACAAGAACAACATGAGATATTACATTACATTACATTAAAATAACAGTTATAGACCAGAACAACATGAGATATTACATTACATTACATTAAAATAACAGTTATAGACCAGAACAACATGAGATATTACATTACATTACATTAAAATAACAGTTATAGACCAGAACAACATGAGATATTACATTACATTACATTAAAATAACAGTTATAGACCAGAACAACATGAGATATTACATTACATTACATTAAAATAACAGTTATAGACCAGAACAACATGAGATATTACATTACATTACATTAAAATAACAGTTATAGACCAGAACAACATGAGATATTACATTACATTACATTAAAATAACAGTTATAGACCAGAACAACATGAGATATTACATTACATTACATTAAAATAACAGTTATAGACCAGAACAACATGAGATATTACATTACATTACATTAAAATAACAGTTATAGACCAGAACAACATGAGATATTACATTACATTACATTAAAATAACAGTTATAGACCAGAACAACATGAGATATTACATTACATTACATTAAAATAACAGTTATAGACCAGAACAACATGAGATATTACATTACATTACATTAAAATAACAGTTATAGACCAGAACAACATGAGATATTACATTACATTACATTAAAATAACAGTTATAGACAAGAACAACATGAGATATTACATTACATTACATTAAAATAACAGTTATAGACCAGAACAACATGAGATATTACATTACATTACATTAAAATAACAGTTATAGACCAGAACAACATGAGATATTACATTACATTACATTAAAATAACAGTTATAGACCAGAACAACATGAGATATTACATTACATTACATTAAAATAACAGTTATAGACCAGAACAACATGAGATATTACATTACATTACATTAAAATAACAGTTATAGACCAGAACAACATGAGATATTACATTACATTACATTAAAATAACAGTTATAGACCAGAACAACATGAGATATTACATTACATTAAAATAACAGTTATAGACAAGAACAACATGAGATATTACATTACATTACATTAAAATAACAGTTATAGACAAGAACAACATGAGATATTACATTACATTACATTAAAATAACAGTTATAGACAAGAACAACATGAGATATTACATTACATTACATTAAAATAACAGTTATAGACAAGAACAACATGAGATATTACATTACATTACATTAAAATAACAGTTATAGACCAGAACAACATGAGATATTACATTACATTACATTAAAATAACAGTTATAGACCAGAACAACATGAGATATTACATTACATTAAAATAACATTTATAGACAAGAACAACATGAGATATTACATTACATTACATTAAAATAACAGTTATAGACCAGATCATGAGATATTACATTACATTACATTAAAATAACAGTTATAGACCAGAACAACATGAGATATTACATTACATTACATTAAAATAACAGTTATAGACCAGAACAACATGAGATATTACATTACATTACATTAAAATAACAGTTATAGACCAGAACAACATGAGATATTACATTACATTACATTAAAATAACAGTTATAGACAAGAACAACCTGAGATATTACATTACATTACATTAAAATAACAGTTATAGACCAGAACAACATGAGATATTACATTACATTACATTAAAATAACAGTTATAGACAAGAACAACATGAGATATTACATTACATTAAAATAACAGTTATAGACCAGAACAACATGAGATATTACATTACATTACATTAAAATAACAGTTATAGACCAGAACAACATGAGATATTACATTACATTACATTAAAATAACAGTTATAGACCAGAACAACATGAGATATTACATTACATTAAAATAACAGTTATAGACCAGAACAACATGAGATATTACATTACATTACATTAAAATAACAGTTATAGACCAGAACAACATGAGATATTACATTACATTAAAATAACAGTTATAGACCAGAATAACATGAGATATTACATTACATTACATTAAAATAACAGTTATAGACAAGAACAACATGAGATATTACATTACATTACATTAAAATAACAGTTATAGACCAGAACATGAGATATTACATTACATTACATTAAAATAACAGTTATAGACAAGAACAACATGAGATATTACATTACATTACATTAAAATAACAGTTATAGACCAGAACAACATGAGATATTACATTACATTACGTTAAAATAACAGTTATAGACCAGAACAACATGAGATATTACATTACATTACATTAAAATAACAGTTATAGACAAGAACAACATGAGATATTACATTACATTACATTAAAATAACAGTTATAGACCAGAACAACATGAGATATTACATTACATTATATTAAAATAACAGTTATAGACCAGAACAACATGAGATATTACATTACATTAAAATAACATTTATAGACAAGAACAACATGAGATATTACATTACATTACATTAAAATAACAGTTATAGACCAGATCATGAGATATTACATTACATTACATTAAAATAACAGTTATAGACCAGAACAACATGAGATATTACATTACATTACATTAAAATAACAGTTATAGACCAGAACAACATGAGATATTACATTACATTAAAATAACATTTATAGACAAGAACAACATGAGATATTACATTACATTACATTAAAATAACAGTTATAGACCAGATCATGAGATATTACATTACATTACATTAAAATAACAGTTATAGACCAGAACAACATGAGATATTACATTACATTACATTAAAATAACAGTTATAGACCAGAACAACATGAGATATTACATTACATTACATTAAAATAACAGTTATAGACCAGAACAACATGAGATATTACATTACATTACATTAAAATAACAGTTATAGACAAGAACAACATGAGATATTACATTACATTACATTAAAATAACAGTTATAGACCAGATCATGAGATATTACATTACATTACATTAAAATAACAGTTATAGACAAGAACAACATGAGATATTACATTACATTACATTAAAATAACAGTTATAGACCAGAACAACATGAGATATTACATTACATTACATTAAAATAACAGTTATAGACCAGAACAACATGAGATATTACATTACATTAAAATAACAGTTATAGACCAGAACAACATGAGATATTACATTACATTAAAATAACAGTTATAGACCAGAACAACATGAGATATTACATTACATTACATTAAATTAACAGTTATAGACCAGAACAACATGAGATATTACATTACATTACATTAAAATAACAGTTATAGACAAGAACAACATGAGATATTACATTACATTACATTAAAATAACAGTTATAGACCAGAACAACATGAGATATTACATTACATTACATTAAAATAACAGTTATAGACCAGAACAACATGAGATATTACATTACATTACATTAAAATAACAGTTATAGACAAGAACAACATGAGATATTACATTACATTACATTAAAATAACAGTTATAGACCAGAACAACATGAGATATTACATTACATTACATTAAAATAACAGTTATAGACCAGAACAACATGAGATATTACATTACATTACATTAAAATAACAGTTATAGACCAGAACAACATGAGATATTACATTACATTACATTAAAATAACAGTTATAGACCAGAACAACATGAGATATTACATTACATTACATTAAAATAACAGTTATAGACCAGAACAACATGAGATATTACATTACATTAAAATAACAGTTATAGACCAGAACAACATGAGATATTACATTACATTAAAATAACAGTTATAGACCAGAACAACATGAGATATTACATTACATTAAAATAACAGTTATAGACCAGAACAACATGAGATATTACATTACATTACATTAAAATAACAGTTATAGACCAGAACAACATGAGATATTACATTACATTACATTAAAATAACAGTTATAGACCAGAACAACATGAGATATTACATTACATTACATTAAAATAACAGTTATAGACAAGAACAACATGAGATATTACATTACATTACATTAAAATAACAGTTATAGACAAGAACAACATGAGATATTACATTACATTACATTAAAATAACAGTTATAGACCAGAACAACATGAGATATTACATTACATTACATTAAAATAACAGTTATAGACAAGAACAACATGAGATATTACATTACATTAAAATAACAGTTATAGACCAGAACAACATGAGATATTACATTACATTACATTAAAATAACAGTTATAGACCAGAACAACATGAGATATTACATTACATTACATTAAAATAACAGTTATAGACCAGAACAACATGAGATATTACATTACATTACATTAAAATAACAGTTATAGACAAGAACAACATGAGATATTACATTACATTACATTAAAATAACAGTTATAGACCACAACAACATGAGATATTACATTAAATTACATTAAAATAACAGTTATAGACCAGAACAACATGAGATATTACATTACATTACGTTAAAATAACAGTTATAGACAAGAACAACATGAGATATTACATTACATTACATTAAAATAACAGTTATAGACCAGAACAACATGAGATATTACATTACATTACATTAAAATAACAGTTATAGACAAGAACAACATGAGATATTACATTACATTACATTAACATAACAGTTATAGACCATGACAACATGAGATATTACATTACATTACATTAAAATAACAGTTATAGACAAGAACAACATGAGATATTACATTACATTACATTAAAATAACAGTTATAGACAAGAACAACATGAGATATTACATTACATTACATTAAAATAACAGTTATAGACAAGAACAACATGAGATATTACATTACATTACATTACATTAAAATAACAGTTATAGACAAGAACAACATGACATATTACATTACATTACATTAAAATAACAGTTATAGACCAGAACAACATGAGATATTACATTACATTACATTAAAATAACAGTTATAGACAAGAACAACATGAGATATTACATTACATTACATTAAAATAACAGTTATAGACCAGAACAACATGAGATATTACATTACATTACATTAAAATAACAGTTATAGACCAGAACAACATGAGATATTACATTACATTACATTAAAATAACAGTTATAGACAAGAACAACATGAGATATTACATTACATTACATTAAAATAACAGTTATAGACCAGAACAACATGAGATATTACATTACATTACATTAAAATAACAGTTATAGACCAGAACAACATGAGATATTACATTACATTACATTAAAATAACAGTTATAGACCAGAACAACATGAGATATTACATTACATTACATTAAAATAACAGTTATAGACCAGAACAACATGAGATATTACATTACATTACATTAAAATAACAGTTATAGACCAGAACAACATGAGATATTACATTACATTACATTAAAATAACAGTTATAGACCAGAACAACATGAGATATTACATTACATTACATTAAAATAACAGTTATAGACCAGAACAACATGAGATATTACATTACATTACATTAAAATAACAGTTATAGACCAGAACAACATGAGATATTACATTACATTACATTAAAATAACAGTTATAGACCAGAACAACATGAGATATTACATTACATTACATTAAAATAACAGTTATAGACCAGAACAACATGAGATATTACATTACATTACATTACATTAAAATAACAGTTATAGACCAGAACAACATGAGATATTACATTACATTACATTAAAATAACAGTTATAGACCAGAACAACATGAGATATTACATTACATTACATTAAAATAACAGTTATAGACCAGAACAACATGAGATATTACATTACATTACATTAAAATAACAGTTATAGACAAGAACAACATGAGATATTACATTACATTACATTAAAATAACAGTTATAGACCAGAACAACATGAGATATTACATTACATTACATTAAAATAACAGTTATAGACAAGAACAACATGAGATATTACATTACATTACATTAAAATAACAGTTATAGACCAGAACAACATGAGATATTACATTACATTACATTAAAATAACAGTTATAGACCAGAACAACATGAGATATTACATTACATTACATTAAAATAACAGTTATAGACCAGAACAACATGAGATATTACATTACATTACATTAAAATAACAGTTATAGACCAGAACAACATGAGATATTACATTACATTAAAATAACAGTTATAGACAAGAACAACATGAGATATTACATTACATTAAAATAACAGTTATAGACCAGAACAACATGAGATATTACATTACATTAAAATAACAGTTATAGACCAGAACAACATGAGATATTACATTACATTACATTAAAATAACAGTTATAGACCAGAACAACATGAGATATTACATTACATTACATTAAAATAACAGTTATAGACCAGAACAACATGAGATATTACATTACATTACATTAAAATAACAGTTATAGACAAGAACAACATGAGATATTACATTACATTACATTAAAATAACAGTTATAGACAAGAACAACATGAGATATTACATTACATTACATTAAAATAACAGTTATAGACAAGAACAACATGAGATATTACATTACATTACATTAAAATAACAGTTATAGACCAGAACAACATGAGATATTACATTACATTACATTAAAATAACAGTTATAGACAAGAACAACATGAGATATTACATTACATTAAAATAACAGTTATAGACCAGAACAACATGAGATATTACATTACATTACATTAAAATAACAGTTATAGACCAGAACAACATGAGATATTACATTACATTACATTAAAATAACAGTTATAGACCAGAACAACATGAGATATTACATTACATTACATTAAAATAACAGTTATAGACAAGAACAACATGAGATATTACATTACATTACATTAAAATAACAGTTATAGACCACAACAACATGAGATATTACATTAAATTACATTAAAATAACAGTTATAGACCAGAACAACATGAGATATTACATTACATTACGTTAAAATAACAGTTATAGACAAGAACAACATGAGATATTACATTACATTACATTAAAATAACAGTTATAGACCAGAACAACATGAGATATTACATTACATTACATTAAAATAACAGTTATAGACAAGAACAACATGAGATATTACATTACATTACATTAACATAACAGTTATAGACCATGACAACATGAGATATTACATTACATTACATTAAAATAACAGTTATAGACAAGAACAACATGAGATATTACATTACATTACATTAAAATAACAGTTATAGACAAGAACAACATGAGATATTACATTACATTACATTAAAATAACAGTTATAGACAAGAACAACATGAGATATTACATTACATTACATTACATTAAAATAACAGTTATAGACAAGAACAACATGACATATTACATTACATTACATTAAAATAACAGTTATAGACCAGAACAACATGAGATATTACATTACATTACATTAAAATAACAGTTATAGACAAGAACAACATGAGATATTACATTACATTACATTAAAATAACAGTTATAGACCAGAACAACATGAGATATTACATTACATTACATTAAAATAACAGTTATAGACCAGAACAACATGAGATATTACATTACATTACATTAAAATAACAGTTATAGACAAGAACAACATGAGATATTACATTACATTACATTAAAATAACAGTTATAGACCAGAACAACATGAGATATTACATTACATTACATTAAAATAACAGTTATAGACCAGAACAACATGAGATATTACATTACATTACATTAAAATAACAGTTATAGACCAGAACAACATGAGATATTACATTACATTACATTAAAATAACAGTTATAGACCAGAACAACATGAGATATTACATTACATTACATTAAAATAACAGTTATAGACCAGAACAACATGAGATATTACATTACATTACATTAAAATAACAGTTATAGACCAGAACAACATGAGATATTACATTACATTACATTAAAATAACCGTTATAGACCAGAACAACATGAGATATTACATTACATTACATTAAAATAACAGTTATAGACCAGAACAACATGAGATATTACATTACATTACATTAAAATAACAGTTATAGACCAGAACAACATGAGATATTACATTACATTACATTAAAATAACAGTTATAGACCAGAACAACATGAGATATTACATTACATTACATTACATTAAAATAACAGTTATAGACCAGAACAACATGAGATATTACATTACATTACATTAAAATAACAGTTATAGACCAGAACAACATGAGATATTACATTACATTACATTAAAATAACAGTTATAGACCAGAACAACATGAGATATTACATTACATTACATTAAAATAACAGTTATAGACAAGAACAACATGAGATATTACATTACATTACATTAAAATAACAGTTATAGACCAGAACAACATGAGATATTACATTACATTACATTAAAATAACAGTTATAGACAAGAACAACATGAGATATTACATTACATTACATTAAAATAACAGTTATAGACCAGAACAACATGAGATATTACATTACATTACATTAAAATAACAGTTATAGACCAGAACAACATGAGATATTACATTATATTACATTAAAATAACAGTTATAGACAAGAACAACATGAGATATTACATTACATTACATTAAAATAACAGTTATAGACAAGAACAACATAAGATATTACATTACATTCACACAATTAAAAAAATAATAATTATGTATTGGAAAGACACCAAGAGACAACAAAAGTACTATTTACACACTATTCATATATACATGTTCATATTGTTATATACAGTACAGTAAACTAGTGTTAGTTTACCATTACTTTTCTCCAAGACTAGTTAGACACATTCTTGGTTCGTCATGCAAAGCCTTGTGCTTTGAGTACTTACAGCATAGTTACACAATTGTTGTTTTTCTTGGAGAGGACTTTTGTTGAACTTCTGAACGTATAGGAACATTCCTCACACACCTGTCATAGCAGCTGCAGTCCTGGCTACAGTATGTATGAAGAATTTAAACACCTTCTATACATGTATTATTAATCCCTGTGAGGAAAACCTCATGCATCCTTCCCTGCATGCAACCTACATACAGTACCACACCTTGGTTCAAATAGTGTTTGTTTTCTTTAAAATACTTTATTTGTGCTAGAGTGCTTGATTGAGAGCTCCCAGGTGGCGCAGCGGTCTAAGGCACTGCATCTTAGTGCTAGAGGTATCACTACAGACCCTGGTTTGAATCCAGGCTGTATCACAACCAGCCATGATTGGAAGTTCCCATATGGCGGCGCACAATTGGCCCAGCGTCATCCGGGTTTGGCCGGTGTAGGCCATCATTGTAAGTAATAATTTGTTCTTAACTGACTTGCCTAGTTAAAGGCTCAAAAAAATTACAATTTAAAAACTAATACAAATGTATAAAATAAAGGGTGTATAAATTTGATCTTGCTTGGTGCAATGAATCCCGATGAATAATCCCAAAAGTGCAAGCCACACCTATCTGGCACTCCAGGCATGCTAAATGAAACACTAAAAAGTATTTAAAAGAAAACAAATACTATTGGAACCCATCTATGTAGATTACAGTGCTGTAGCTGTCTGACAGGTGTAAATGTAATGCTTACACAGACGGAGGGGAGTTATGTTGTTGTCTGTCCAGAAGTATCAGCATATCAAATACGTTAAGCCCCACAATTCATTACGAGTTCTGTTCCTCTCTCTCACCCTCTGCCCCGCTCCCTCTCTGTCTGTTGGCTGTGGAGGACCGTAGAACGTTGCTACCATTGTGAGATCTCCTGCTTTTAATGACACGCCTGTTAGAGTCTAGCCATAAATTAAAGCACCCTGACTTCCTCAGAGCAGGGGGAGCTCAGCAGAGAGAGAGAGGGGGGGGATGTGTCCCAAATGGCACCCTATTATCTATGAGCCCTGGTCAAAAGTAGTGTGCTATGTAGGGAATAGGGTGTCATTTGGGACGCACACAGGGAGATGGGCTCTAGTTGAGTGTTTCATGACCTCTTAAATTTTCGGAGAGCTGGAACACTGCTCCCAGTACAGCCCTTAATCTGGGATTTTAGTTTCACACAGGACAGCAGTTATTCTGTCCCCACACCATGGGTTGGAGTTCGATATATTGTATTAGAAACTGAGTGGTTCCTGCCCTGAATGCTAATTGACTGACAGCCGTGGTATATCACACCGCATACCACAGGTATGACAAAACATGTATTTTTACTGCTGTAATTACATTGGTAACCAGTTTATAATAGCAATAAGGCACCTTGGGGGTTTGTGATATATGGCCAATATACCACGGCTAAGGCCTATGTCCAGGCACTCCGCATTGCATAAAAACAGCCCTTAGCCGTGGTATATTGGCCATATACCACACCTCCTCGGGCCTTATTGCTTAATTATGGATTGACCAGTCTTCAGCATAGCATACCATACCATACAACTGGGCAAGTCAGTTAAGAACAAATTCTTATTTACAATGACGGCCTACACCGGCTTAACCCAGACGACACTGGGCCAATTGTGCACCGCCCTATAGGACTCCCAATCACAGCCAGTTGTGATACAGCCTGGAATTGAACCACGGTGTCTGTAGTGACACCTCTAGCACTGAAATGTTGTGCCTTGTGCCACTCGGGAACCCTTAATGTGACCACTCTGTAATGTTAATGTGACCACTCTGTAATGTTAATGTGACCACTCTGTAATGTTAATGTCGCCACTCTGTAATGTTAATGTCGCCACTCTGTAATGTTAATGCCACCACTCTGTAATGTTAATGCCACCACTCTGTAATGTCACCACTAATGTTAATGTAACGGCTGTCAAAAGGAGAGGACCAAGGTGCAGCGTGTCTGTAGTTCCACATTTTTATTTACTCTGTGAAACTATGCAATACATCAAATAAATGGACAAAACAACAAACCGTGATGCAGAGGAGAAACAAACACTACTCAAAAATAATCACCCACAAAACCCAGGAAGAAAAGGAGGCGGCTCTGGTTCGGGGCGTAACACCCCCCCCCCCCCCCCCTCTGCCCGCTGATCCCTCTGCTTCTGTGCCACCGGACCGTAGATCATCGCCGGAGGTTCCGGGCTGCAGGCCGCCGCTGGAGGTTCCGGGCTGCAGGCCGTCTCAGGAGGTTCCGGGCTGCAGGCCGTCTCAGGAGGCTCCGGACTGGGAACTGTCGCCGGAATCTCCAGACTGGGAACTGTCGCCGGAAGCTCCGGACTGGGAACTGTCGCCGGAAGCTCCGGACTGGGAACTGTCGCCGGAAGCTCCGGACTGGGAATGTGCACTGGAGGACTGATGCGTGGGGCTGGCACAGGTGACGCCAGACTCATAACACGTACCTCAGGGCGAGTGCGGGGAGCAGGAACAGGACACCCTGGACTGGGCAGGCGCACTGGAGGCCTGATGCGTGGGAGTGGCACAGGTGGCGCCAGACTTGTAACACGCACCTCAAGGCAAGTGCGAGGAGCAGGCACAGGACGTCCCAGGCTGGATAGACTTACTGGAGGCCGGGTACGTGGGGCAGGCACAGGATATACTGGGCCGTGGAGGCGCACCGGAGGTCTCGAGTGTATAGCTGGCACAACCCGTCCTGGCTGGATGCTTACTTTCGCCCGGCAAACGCGGGGAGCTGGCACAGGACGAACTGGGCTGTGAACACGCAGTGGCGACACAGTGCGCAGCCCCGGCGCAGGATATCCTGGACCGAGAAGGCGAACTGGAGACCAGGAGCGCTGAGCTGGCACCACCCTTCCTGGCTGAATGCTCAACCTAGCACAGCGAATGCGGGGCGCGGGCACAGATCGCACCGGGCTGTGAATGCGCACTGGCGACACAGTGCGCATCACAGCATAACACGGTGCTTGCTTCTTCACTCACTCCCCATGGTAAGCACGGGGAGTTGGCTCAGGTCTCCACCCTGACTCTGCCAAAATCCCTGTGTGCCCCCCCAAAAAAATGTTTTTGGGGGTGCCTCTTGCACTTGCCTCGTGGTTGGTATAGTGCCTATTAATAACGCCGCTCTGCTTTTGCTGCCTCAATCTCCTCCCTCGGGCGGCGATACTCCCCAGCCTGACTCCCGAGTCCTTTCTCGTCCAGAATCTCCTTCCAGGTCCATTCCTGATCACGCTGCTTGGTCCTTTGGTGGTGGGTGATTCTGTCACGGTTGTCGTAGGAAGAGGCGGACCAAAGTGCAGCGTGTGTGTCGTTCCACATTTTATTTTCAGCGTGAAACTATGCGATACAAACAATAAACTGATCTAACAAAAACAAAAAACCGTGACGCTAAGGTGAAACACACTACTCAGAAACAATCTCCCACAAAACCCAGGAAGAAAAACCCCTACTTAAGTATGATCTCCAATTAGAGACAACGAGGACCAGCTACCTCTAATTGGAGAGCATCCCAAACAAACCAACATAGAAATACAAAAACTAGAACCTAAGAACATAGAAATAGAACACATAGAATAAACCCCCCCTGTCACGCCCTGACCTACTCTGCCCTGACCTACTCTACCATAGAAAATAACAGCTTACCATGGTCAGGACGTGACAGTTAATGTCACCACTCTGTAATGTTAATGTCACCACTCTGTAATGTTAATGTCACCACTCTGTAATGTTAATGTGACCACTCTGTAATGTTAATGTCACCACTCTGTAATGTTAATGTCACCACTCTGTAATGTTAATATCACCACTCTAATGTTAATGCGACCACTCTGTAATGTTAATGTCACCACTCTGTAATGTTAATGTCACCACTCTGTAATGTTAATGTCACCACTCTGTAATGTTAATGTCACCACTCTGTAATGTGAATGTGACACTCTGTAATGTTAATGTGACCACTCTGTAATGTTAATGTCACCACTCTGTAATGTTAATGTCACCATTCTGTAATGTTAATGTGACCACTCTGTAATGTTAATATCACCACTCTGTAATGTTAATGTGACCACTCTGTAATGTTAATGTGACCACTCTGTAATGTTAATGTGACCACTCTGTAATGTTAATGTCACCTCTCTCTAATGTTAATTTGACCACTCTGTAATGTTAATGTGACCACTCTGTAATGTTAATGTCATTACTCTGTAATGTTAATGTGACCACTCTGTAATGTTAATGTCATTACTCTGTAATGTTAATGTGACCACTCTGTAATGTTAATGTGACCACTCTGTAATGTTAATGTCACCACTCTGTAATGTTAATGTGACCACTCTGTAATGTTAATGTGACCACTCTGTAATGTTAATGTGACCACACTGTAATGTTAATATCACCACTCTGTAATGTTAATGTCGCCACTCTGTAATGTTAATGTCGCCACTCTGTAATGTTAATGTGACCACTCTGTAATGTTAATGTGACCACTCTGTAATGTTAATGTCACCACTCTGTAATGTTAATGTCACCACTCTGTAATGTTAATGTTGCCACTCTGTAATGTTAATGTGACCACTCTGTAATGTTAAAACTGGCCTAATACACCCTGACATACAGAAACAGTTTGCTGAAATAGATCAAATGCTGGTGCGGCCCTGCTGCTCCCCTCCCCCTGGTTTGTGCAGCAGGTTGGCTATGCTGCTCTGTTAGGACGCCTCCCAAATAGCACCCTATTCTGTTTATAGTGCACTACTTTTTGACCAGGGTCCATAGGGCTCTGGTCAGAAGTAGTGCACTATAAAGGAAATAGGGTGCCATTTGTGAGGCGTCCTAAGTGAAAGGCCATGCGTGGACGGGGTAACAGTAGTGTTGGCGGTCCCGGTTGTTCTGTCTGGTTCTGTCCTTAAGGAGGGAGACCCCTACTGTGCCCCATCGGATAGATAAACATGCCCATACTGTATTAGCCCGACTAAGTCTGTGTGTGTGTGTGTGTGTGTGTGTGTGTGTGTGTGTGTGTGTGTGTGTGTGTGTGTGTGTGTGTGTGTGCGTGTGCATATGTGCACGCATGTGTGCATGCGTGTTATCATGTAAGACAGTATTGCAGGAGAATATGATTCACTGAAAGCTGATTTCAGTTGAAAAGCTCCCACAATGCCTTGGGGCTTCAGGAAATGTGAAAGGGGAGACCTTAGAATTGGACGGGAGGGAGACTGCACACACACACCATGTGGTTTCTCTGAAAGGGTGGGCGGACAGGAGCGAGAGAGAGGGGTTTTCTGGTTCTGAAGCCTAGATCCCAGATCCCATCCTGTGCTCCAAGCCAGGAGGGTATCACCGGGAATGTCACTGGAGCACCAACTGAATCCCAAACTACAAGTTTGAGTCCCAAATGGCACCCTATTCCCTTTATAGTGCACTACTTTTGACCTGAGCTCTATGGGCCCTTGTCAAAAGTAGTACACTATAAAGGGAATATGGTGCCATTTGGGTTACACACCAAAAAGTGGAGTCCTGGTTTATAATGAGCTCCCATGGGAATGGCAGGGCCTGGCTGTGTTCATACTGCATAGTTTCCAGTCTGTCTCCTACAGCTCTCATGGCCTAGCCTCGCAGTACACTGCCACTGCATACTCCTGTTACCACAGTCTCTGTGTGAAGCCTCTAATTCTCCTAAAACACACAATACTCCACTGCTGCTTTCAAAGCAATTTTCCTGGGGCTTGGTTGCCTCACCTGGCGGGTGAAGTGTTTGGTTTAGTTCCAGCAGGATATTATAGGTAGATCCCAAATTGCACGCTTTTCCCTTTATAGTGCACTACTTTTGGCCAGGGCCCACATAGGGAATAGGGTGCCATTGGGACCCTGCCTCTGCCTCACCCAGTGACAAGCCAGTTGTTATTTAGATGTAGTACAGTTCAGAGGGACTTGGTCCAGCTCCTGTCTGCAGTACTGTAGTCTGCTGAATTTTGCTGTGTATGGTGGTTATCGTCAGAAAGATGTGGTGCCGCATGCCCACCCAGGTAGCTCTTGAAAGGCATGCTGTGGTAACTTCATCTTGTTTTCACTCTAACTCACATTTCCCTGGATGTGGACTGTTTTGTGTACAGGGAGACAGAAAGGGGGTTGGAGGAGGTAGTACACATTTTTTAATAATATTTAACCTTTATTTGACTAGGCAAGTCAATTACCAGCCAAACCCTGTACGATGCTGAGCCAATTGTGCGCCGCCCTATGGGACTCCCAATCACGGCCGGTTGTGATACAGCCTGGATTCGAACCAGGGTGTCTGTAGTGACGCCTCTAGCACTGGGGGTGGTACTCCACAGAAAGGAGGTTGGGGGTGGTAGTCCACATGAAGGCAGTTGGGGGTGGTAATCCACATGAAGGCAGTTGGGGGTGGTAATCCACATGAAGGCAGTTGGGGGTGGTAATCCACATGAAGGCAGTTGGGGGTGGTAATCCACATGAAGGCAGTTGGGGGTGGTAGTCCACATGAAGGCAGTTGGGGGTGGTAATCCACATAAAGGCAGTTGGGGGTGGTAATCCACATAAAGGCAGTTGGGGGTGGTAGTCCACATAAAGGCAGTTGGGGGTGGTAGTCCACATAAAGGCAGTTGGGGGTGGTAGTCCACATGAAGGCAGTTGGGGGTGGTAATCCACATAAAGGCAGTTGGGGGTGGTAGTCCACATGAAGGCAGTTGGGGGTGGTAATCCACATAAAGGCAGTTGGGGGTGGTAGTCCACATGAAGGCAGTTGGGGGTGGTAGTCCACATGAAGGCAGTTGGGGGTGGTAGTCCACATGAAGGCAGTTGGGGGTGGTAATCCACATGAAGGCAGTTGGGGGTGGTAGTCCACATGAAGGCAGTTGGGGGTGGTAGTCCACATGAAGGCAGTTGGGGGTGGTAGTCCACATGAAGGCAGTTGGGGGTGGTAATCCACATAAAGGCAGTTGGGGGTGGTAGTCCACATGAAGGCAGTTGGGGGTGGTAGTCCACATGAAGGCAGTTGGGGGTGGTAGTCCACATGAAGGCAGTTGGGGGTGGTAATCCACATGAAGGCAGTTGGGGGTGGTAGTCCACATGAAGGCAGTTGGGGGTGGTAATCCACATAAAGGCAGTTGGGGGTGGTAATCCACATAAAGGCAGTTGGGGGTGGTAGTCCACATGAAGGCAGTTGGGGGTGGTAGTCCACATGAAGGCAGTTGGGGGTGGTAATCCACATAAAGGCAGTTGGGGGTGGTAATCCACATAAAGGCAGTTGGGGGTGGTAATCCACATAAAGGCAGTTGGGGGTGGTAGTCCACATGAAGGCAGTTTGGGGTGGTAGTCCACATGAAGGCAGTTGGGGGTGGTAATCCACATAAAGGCAGTTGGGGGTGGTAGTCCACATGAAGGCAGTTGGGGGTGGTAATCCACATAAAGGCAGTTGGGGGTGGTAGTCCACATGAAGGCAGTTGGGGGTGGTAGTCCACATGAAGGCAGTTGGGGGTGGTAATCCACATAAAGGCAGTTGGGGGTGGTAATCCACATGAAGGTAGTTGGGGTTGGTAGTCCACATAAAGGCAGTTGGGAGTGGTAATCCACAAAAACCCAGCAGCGTTGCAGTTCTTGACACACTCAAACCGGTGCGCCTGGCACCTACTACCATACCCCGTTCAAAGGCACTTAAATATTTTGTCTTGCCCATTCACCCTCTCAATGGATCACATACACTGAGTGTACAAAACAGAACACTCTTTCCTGCTCTTTCCATGATGTAGACTGACCAGGTGAATCCAGGTGAAAAGTAGTGCACTATATAGGTAATAGGGTGTTAATTGGGAGCAGCCCTTAGGTTCTGTTCTCCAGTCACTGGGAAGGTGGTATTTTCACACGTAATTCAGCCTTCTGACTCCTGTCTGAGCCTGCACTCCCGTGATGACATGAGCTGCTCTCACTTCCACCATAGCCTACCTGATTTCCACCACAACCTACTTGGCTTCCATCACGGCCTCTGTGTGAAGTCAGTTCATTAGACATAACTCTGCCCCCGCAGCTGCAGAACGAACGAGGCTCAGAGAACCACACGTTGATGGTAGCGCACTATCCTATCCTCCAATCACAAAATTACTTTCCCCCTGGAAAATGTACAGATAAGAACTACCAATTCATCTATCAATGGCAGTCCAGAATGACTGAAAATTGACCTAGAATCTTGAACTAGAATACAGAATCCAAACTCAATGTAGTACTGTGAGTGGTTTTAATGGTGTTCCAAGGTTTGTTTGGCCCTGAGAGATTTCAGGTGCTGTGAGTGGTTTTAATGGTGTTCCAAGGTTTGTTTGGTCCTGAGGGATTTCAGGTGCTGTGAGTGGTTTTAATGGTGTTCCAAGGTTTGTTTGGTCCTGAGAGATTTCGGGGGCTGTGTATGAACTACAGCATAGATTAAAGCGGCACGGCGGGCTGTCTAGCTCCCACCTATCCTTTCTTTGGATTGGTGGATGAATCTCATTATTGTAATCCTTTTTTGAATATTTGATGAGGGTTCTTGACGTCAACCACCTGTATTCAATGGAGATAGATGCTATGCTACTAGCCTCATGCCATGAATATGGATTGCCATCTCGAGACAACTCCGATATAAAGTGTTTTTTCTCAAAGTTGCTGGAATGTCATCTGTCCTACAGTGCCTATACCAGTACACTCATAAAAACTTAAGCATTGCAAAACTTCTATTTGATCAAATAAACCTCACAGAGCAAATAAGCCATACATTTTTTTGTTGAAAAAATTTGAGTCTCTCATTGACCTCCATACAAAAACCCCTTTTTTGGTGGAAGAAACCATAAAAAAACACCACCTGCTAGAGGGAGACAGATTTTCCACCGAGTTGGACCTCTCTTCCTCTCTGACTACAGTCTCCCCCACCTCCCCCTTTGTCAGACCCCCGCACTCCCTCCCCCTCAACCCCACACACCAGCAGACAGCCAGCATCTGAACCCAATTCAACCCCTCCTGACTGCTGACCTATATATTCTGACTGCTAATATGTTCTTTTATTGTCTTATTTTATTGTGTTACTATTTTCTTTTAATCTATTTGTTACTTTTCTTACTTGTTAACTGCATTGTTGGGTACGGGCTCGTTAAGTAAGCATTTCACTGTAAAGTCTACACTTGTTGTATTCGGTACATGTGGCAAATAAAATAACATTTGATTTGATTTGCTACTATTGCTCATAGCACAAGGCCAGGACAATGTTTTCAACCTCTAGTGTGATTTCAGTAAACCAAGGGGCTGCTGCAGACTAGTTTATTGAATGTCTTCCATATAGTACGTAGACACATTTTGGACGCTGATCATAGTATCTGAACTAATCATACTTGGAGAAAGATATTTCACACTTTATTTTGATATCAAGTTGATTTTATCACCCCTCATGTCAGATAGTCTCTCACTTTTGTGATTCATGTGCTAAATGAAAAGGAAAACAACTTGACCAGTAAAACAGGCAGTCGGCCACGGCATATTAACAGAGGGTTGCTGTACTCTCGATGCTGCCTAGCAGTCGACTTTCCTGGGTAGGATTTCAGCATATGGCGGTCGATCCAGAGCCAATCACACCACTTTTCTCAGAAGAGCTGTAAGAATTTACCACAGCTCATCTTTCAGTTCATTTTACAAGGATAGTGCATTTCATGCAATTTCTATTCTCCAATGAGTTCTCCATTTGGAATAGGCAAAGTACTGTACATCAGTTTGGCCCACTCCAGCAGCTGAAATGTCTTAGCCTTACTAATTTACTTTCCATTGCCAGCCAACTTTCCAATGCAGGACTTACTTCTGTGACGAGATTGTGTAGAGGTGGGTGAAGGAGTCATGCGCAGGAGAGCAGAGATGTCCGAGATGCGTATTTAATAGGCAAGTCTCATAAACATACAGGTCAGTTACAATGCCAAAACAAACGCTCTTAACAACAGAGCAAACCAGTTACTCACGGAAGGAGGGAAACAAAAACCAACGCTCCTAAACTTATACACACTATGAATAATACGTGCTAACCAATAAGGCACAACCTTAGCGAACAACATCACAACGAACAATCCCGCACAAACCTAGGCAGGCAAACAGGGGTAATATACAAACAAAAATTAAGGCAAATGAAAAACAGGTGTGAAAGAACCACAGACAAAACAAACGGAAAAGGAAAAAGGGATCGGTGATGACTAGCAGGCCGGCGACGCCGACCGCCAAGCGCCGCCCGAACAGGGAGAGGAACCACCTTCGGTGGAAGTCGTGACAACTTCAATAGAGAGAGAATGCTTATCATAGTCCCATTACTGCAATAATACTACAATGATTCCCTTTGCCTGTGTGTTGAACCACAGTAACGTTGAGATGTGTGCTAGAGCCTGGCTGTCTGTTCAGACAGCACCCTCTGCCTGTTGTACAGCACCTCTCAGTAAGACCCTGAGACGGCCAGACCTGGCTCAACAGAGCTCTGGAACAGTTTCCACGGTTTCCATCCTTCACTTCCTGCTGTTAGTTCATTTTGTTTGTTTGCTTGTTTGTGTGTCTTTTGGGGATACACAGACTGATTGAATTTGTGCCTGTATAGACCTAACCGTAAATTACCATAAAATACTGGCAGGGCGTCTGAGAATGGGGAATATGCACTCCCCCTAGCTCCCTGTTGATTTATACTGTAGGGGTTGGCAGGTAGCTAGCTTTGTGCTAGCTTTTTGTTAGGTCTGTGCTAGCTTTATGTTAGCTCTGTGCTAGCTTTTTGTTAGGTCTGTGCTAGCTTTGTGTTAGCTCTGTGCTAGCTTTGTGTTAGGTCTGTGCTAGCTTTGTGTTAGCTCTGTGCTAGCTTTGTGTTAGTTCTGTGCTAGCTTTGTGTTAGGTCTGTGCTAGCTTTGTGTTAGCTCTGTGCTAGTTTTGTGTTGGGTCTGTGCTCTGCTTTTCATAGCTTTGTGCAAGCTTTCCATTAGCTCTGTGCTAGCTCTGAACTGGCTGAGGCAACATGGCTATAATGGCTTCAGTGATCAGTAGGAGGGCTGCTGATTGACTAAATCTATTGAAGAGGTCCCAGTGAATTTATGGCACTGGAGCAGAACATTTAATGGGGGATTTAATTGGTCCAAGTAATAAAGCTGTCTCATTACAAGGGAGAGATTCTAAATTCAAACCCAATCGGAGAAGGAGACGAAGGAGAGAAAGAGGGATAGCAGACATGCAGCAAAAGGAAATCTGTCCTCTCTCAAACGTAGACTAACTCATTGGGCCCAGTGAGGAAAAACCTCACACATCATCTAGAGTAAAAAAGAGCCCAAGTGGAAGGCAGTCTTGGTATTTCTCTCAGCCAGCCTTCACTCCCAGATAGCCTAGTATAAGAAACCTTCAGCTCTGTAACTGTAATAAAAACCATGGTTTAAGCACTTCTGGCAAAGCCTGCGTTCTCCGGTATGGGCCGGCACATTGCAGAGCCGTGAGTGCAGTGTGCAATGCAGGGCTAATGAAGAGCAGAATCAGATAAGAGACTGTTACAAGTTGTATTGTAATGGATAATGATTTGGCCAGAGACCCAAAAAGCCCTTCTAAAATAAATGTTGCTTGCTGACAGACAGTTTGAAAGTTTGGCTGACCCAGTTTTTGGTGAAATGTGAAATGTAAATGAATCCAAGCAGCCAAAGAGGGTTTGACTGGAGGGTGGGAGGGTGAAGAAGGATTTTGTGGGAGGATTGGTTGAGGGGGGGAGCTCTGCACCGTAAGAGTGGACTTTTCAAGTCAGGCCCCTCACGTTTATTGTCGTCACCTTAACCCTGGAATGGATCTTACCTCTTCCTGGTGGTAGAGAGGCACTTCCTGGACATTCCTGGGGCTTTGGAGTGTAATTGCTGCGGTTAAAGGAGTGGGAGAAGCCTGAAAACTAGGCTTCCTCCAGACCTCAGTGGCTAGACTCCCCCTGCCTCTGGTTCTCTCTCTCTCTCAAGGCCAGAGCTGTGTTCTCAGAGACCAACCCAACTTTCTCTCTTTCTCTCTCTCCTTGTCTCTCTCTCTCTCTCTCTCTCTCTCTCTCGCTCTCTCTCTCTTTCTCTCTCTCTCTTGTCACAGGGACCAACCCAACTTTCTCTCTTTCTCTCTCCTTGTCTCTCTCTCTCTCTCTCTCTCTCTCTCTCTCTCTCTCTCTCTCTCTCGTCACAGGGACCAACCCAACTTTCTCTCTTTCTCTCTCTCCTTGTCTCTCTCTCTCTCTCTCTCTCTCTCTCTCGTCACAGGGACCAACCCAACTTTCTCTCTTTCTCTCTCTCCTTGTCTCTCTCTCCTCTCTCTCTCTCTCTCTCTCTCTCTCTCTCTCGTCACAGGGACCAACCCAACTTTCTCTCTTTCTCTCTCTCCTTGTCTCTCTCTCTCTCTCTCTCTCTCTCTCTCTCTCTCTCTCTCTCTCTCTCTCTCTCTCTCGTCACAGGGACCAACCCAACTTTCTCTCTTTCTCTCTCTCCTTCTCTCTCTCTCTCTCTCTCTCTCTCTCTCTCTTGTCACAGGGACCAACCCAACTTTCTCTCTTTCTCTCTCTCCTTCGCTCTCTCTCTCTCTCTCTCTCTCTCTCTCTCTCTCTCTCTCTCTCTCTTGTCACAGGGACCAACCCAACTTTCTCTCTTTCTCTCTCTCCTTGTCTCTCTCTCTCGCTCTCTCTCTCTCTCGTCACAGGGACCAACCCAAGTGTCTCTCTCTCTCTGTCTCTGTCTCCTTTCTTATACCTTTATCATACTATTGTGCCGACCCAAACCATACTGGATGGCTTATTCACTATTGTGCCGACCCAAACCATACTGGATGGCTTATTCACTATTGTGCCGACCCAAACCATACTGGATGGCTTATTCACTATTGTGCCGACCCAAACCATACTGGATGGCTTATTCACTATTGTGCCGACCCAAACCATACTGGATGGCTTATTCACTATTGTGCCGACCCAAACCATACTGGATGGCTTATTCACTATTGTGCCGACCCAAACCATACTGGATGGCTTATTTTATTTCCTTTCTAGCACGGTTCCAGCAACAAGGGTTCAAGTGTAACCAGGCCAGTGCAGTATAGCTCGACTTGCCTCGGCTTAGTAGTCTCTTTTCCCCCCTCTGGCTCTGTGCTTCCCCTACAGGTCAGTGCACCTCAAGCACCGGCAGTCACAGCCTCTGAGAGAGACTAAGTTGATTGAAAGATCTATAGTGACAGACTAAAGACCAGATGCCAGGGCTTGCTCATTGAACACTTCCCCCCCAAAAAATTCTGTTCCATCCCGGGTACACATAATGTAAACATCTTTTTTCACTCTCTCTCTCTCTTCCCAACGCCTTCCATCCATTTAAATTCTAATCACAGCTCTTTGAAGGCATGCTGTTGTCTGCCAGCCTCTCATTACTTGATAATCCACATGCAGGGAGGGCAGGCCGGGGGACCGAACTAAACTGAGCTATGTTATTGTTGTCCTTTGTGTGAGGCGCTGCAGAACTATAGACCTGCTCTTGATTACTAGCGATGAAGGCCCACATTTTTGGCATGACATCAGTGTCTGAGGCAGGCAGGCAGAAGGAAGGGAAGGAGCCCTGGTCTGTACAGGCTCAGGCCTCACATGCTCTTCTAATTACTCTCTCCTGGAGTTATTGATGGGTGTCTGCTTCAGTATTATAGAACAAAGACCAGACTCTGGAGCAGGAGGTTCACCTCTATAGCTCCACTCTGCTCCTCATGCCTGGATCAGGAGGTTCACCTCTATAGCTCCACTCTGCTCCTCATGTCTGGATCAGGAGGTTCACCTCTATAGCTCCACTCTGCTCCTCATGTCTGGATCAGGAGGTTCACCTCTATAGCTCCACTCTGCTCCTCATGTCTGGATCAGGAGGTTCACCTCTATAGCTCCACTCTGCTCCTCATGTCTGGATCAGGAGGTTCACCTCTATAGCTCCACTCTGCTCCTCATGTCTGGATCAGGAGGTTCACCTCTATAGCTCCACTCTGCTCCTCATGCCTGGATCAGGAGGTTCACCTCTATAGCTCCACTCTGCTCCTCATGTCTGGATCAGGAGGTTCACCTCTATAGCTCCACTCTGCTCCTCATGTCTGGATCAGGAGGTTCACCTCTATAGCTCCACTCTGCTCCTCATGCCTGGATCAGGAGGTTCACCTCTATAGCTCCACTCTGCTCCTCATGTCTGGATCAGGAGGTTCACCTCTATAGCTCCACTCTGCTCCTCATGTCTGGATCAGGAGGTTCACCTCTATAGCTCCACTCTGCTCCTCATGTCTGGATCAGGAGGTTCACCTCTATAGCTCCACTCTGCTCCTCATGTCTGGATCAGGAGGTTCACCTCTATAGCTCCACTCTGCTCCTCATGCCTGGATCAGGAGGTTCACCTCTATAGCTCCACTCTGCTCCTCATGTCTGGATCAGGAGGTTCACCTCTATAGCTCCACTCTGCTCCTCATGCCTGGATCAGGAGGTTCACCTCTATAGCTCCACTCTGCTCCTCATGTCTGGATCAGGAGGTTCACCTCTATAGCTCCACTCTGCTCCTCATGTCTGGATCAGGAGGTTCACCTCTATAGCTCCACTCTGCTCCTCATGTCTGGATCAGGAGGTTCACCTCTATAGCTCCACTCTGCTCCTCATGTCTGGATCAGGAGGTTCACCTCTATAGCTCCACTCTGCTCCTCATGTCTGGATCAGGAGGTTCACCTCTATAGCTCCACTCTGCTCCTCATGCCTGGATCAGGAGGTTCACCTCTATAGCTCCACTCTGCTCCTCATGTCTGGATCAGGAGGTTCACCTCTATAGCTCCACTCTGCTCCTCATGTCTGGATCAGGAGGTTCACCTCTATAGCTCCACTCTGCTCCTCATGCCTGGATCAGGAGGTTCACCTCTATAGCTCCACTCTGCTCCTCATGTCTGGATCAGGAGGTTCACCTCTATAGCTCCACTCTGCTCCTCATGTCTGGATCAGGAGGTTCACCTCTATAGCTCCACTCTGCTCCTCATGTCTGGATCAGGAGGTTCACCTCTATAGCTCCACTCTGCTCCTCATGTCTGGATCAGGAGGTTCACCTCTATAGCTCCACTCTGCTCCTCATGTCTGGATCAGGAGGTTCACCTCTATAGCTCCACTCTGCTCCTCATGCCTGGATCAGGAGGTTCACCTCTATAGCTCCACTCTGCTCCTCATGTCTGGATCAGGAGGTTCACCTCTATAGCTCCACTCTGCTCCTCATGCCTGGATCAGGAGGTTCACCTCTATAGCTCCACTCTGCTCCTCATGCCTGGATCAGGAGGTTCACCTCTATAGCTCCACTCTGCTCCTCATGTCTGGATCAGGAGGTTCACCTCTATAGCTCCACTCTGCTCCTCATGTCTGGATCAGGAGGTTCACCTCTATAGCTCCACTCTGCTCCTCATGCCTGGATCAGGAGGTTCACCTCTATAGCTCCACTCTGCTCCTCATGTCTGGATCAGGAGGTTCACCTCTATAGCTCCACTCTGCTCCTCATGTCTGGATCAGGAGGTTCACCTCTATAGCTCCACTCTGCTCCTCATGTCTGGATCAGGAGGTTCACCTCTATAGCTCCACTCTGCTCCTCATGTCTGGATCAGGAGGTTCACCTCTATAGCTCCACTCTGCTCCTCATGACAGGATCAGGAGGTTCACCTCTATAGCTCCACTCTGCTCCTCATGTCTGGATCAGGAGGTTCACCTCTATAGCTCCACTCTGCTCCTCATGTCTGGATCAGGAGGTTCACCTCTATAGCTCCACTCTGCTCCTCATGCCTGGATCAGGAGGTTCACCTCTATAGCTCCACTCTGCTCCTCATGTCTGGATCAGGAGGTTCACCTCTATAGCTCCACTCTGCTCCTCATGCCTGGATCAGGAGGTTCACCTCTATAGCTCCACTCTGCTCCTCATGTCTGGATCAGGAGGTTCACCTCTATAGCTCCACTCTGCTCCTCATGTCTGGATCAGGAGGTTCACCTCTATAGCTCCACTCTGCTCCTCATGCCTGGATCAGGAGGTTCACCTCTATAGCTCCACTCTGCTCCTCATGTCTGGATCAGGAGGTTCACCTCTATAGCTCCACTCTGCTCCTCATGTCTGGATCAGGAGGTTCACCTCTATAGCTCCACTCTGCTCCTCATGTCTGGATCAGGAGGTTCACCTCTATAGCTCCACTCTGCTCCTCATGACAGGATCAGGAGGTTCACCTCTATAGCTCCACTCTGCTCCTCATGTCTGGATCAGGAGGTTCACCTCTATAGCTCCACTCTGCTCCTCATGTCTGGATCAGGAGGTTCACCTCTATAGCTCCACTCTGCTCCTCATGTCTGGATCAGGAGGTTCACCTCTATAACTCCACTCTGCTCCTCATGTCTGGATCAGGAGGTTCACCTCTATAGCTCCACTCTGCTCCTCATGACAGGATCAGGAGGTTCACCTCTATAGCTCCACTCTGCTCCTCATGTCTGGATCAGGAGGTTCACCTCTATAGCTCCACTCTGCTCCTCATGTCTGGATCAGGAGGTTCACCTCTATAGCTCCACTCTGCTCCTCATGTCTGGATCAGGAGGTTCACCTCTATAGCTCCACTCTGCTCCTCATGCCTGGATCAGGAGGTTCACCTCTATAGCTCCACTCTGCTCCTCATGTCTGGATCAGGAGGTTCACCTCTATAGCTCCACTCTGCTCCTCATGTCTGGATCAGGAGGTTCACCTCTATAGCTCCACTCTGCTCCTCATGTCTGGATCAGGAGGTTCACCTCTATAGCTCCACTCTGCTCCTCATGTCTGGATCAGGAGGTTCACCTCTATAGCTCCACTCTGCTCCTCATGACAGGATCAGGAGGTTCACCTCTATAGCTCCACTCTGCTCCTCATGTCTGGATCAGGAGGTTCACCTCTATAGCTCCACTCTGCTCCTCATGTCTGGATCAGGAGGTTCACCTCTATAGCTCCACTCTGCTCCTCATGTCTGGATCAGGAGGTTCACCTCTATAGCTCCACTCTGCTCCTCATGTCTGGATCAGGAGGTTCACCTCTATAGCTCCACTCTGCTCCTCATGTCTGGATCAGGAGGTTCACCTCTATAGCTCCACTCTGCTCCTCATGTCTGGATCAGGAGGTTCACCTCTATAGCTCCACTCTGCTCCTCATGCCGGTAACGATCACACGTTACAGTACAATACGCAGGGCCAATGTTGTTGAACGCTCAGCAGGACATAACGTTATGGAACATTCAGATAGAAATACATTATATAGAACATGCCTTTCTAACTTGTAGAATAAGGTATCAGGTCTGCTCTATTCTTGATATTTCTCTCTGCAATGTTCCACGTTTTCTTTTTAAGTTGCGTGGGAGTTGACCTGGAATGGGAAGTGAGCCATTATGAAATGATTATGATCACAACAACAATAGCCACCACAGCTGCAATATGCAAGTTACTTTTTTTGTGGTTTCTCAATAGTTTTTTCCAGGTCTGTTTCATGGGTAATTGATTCACAATGATGTGGAAATAATTTTCAGTTGCTGGGACTTCTCAGAAGTTATCAGGTGATTGCTGATTTGATGTTTCCTAAAACCATTTCCCACCAGTCTCTTAATGTAGCTGCTACACCTAGTACAGTCCTTTACATTATGTTTTGTTCCATGAATCTTTCAGCTTTTCTACTGATTGTTGCTACTCTGAAACATCAATAAGGTGTGAACTGTCATTAAAGAGAACATTGATGTTCTGTATCCACAGGCATAAAGAGCATCACTAGAGACCAGTCACTTCTCACCTAGCTGTCGTTAATGGACATTCCTGTGAATGCACTGGTAGTTCAGTCGATGGGTACTGTGGTCTGGTCTGCACAGGTGTGCTGCACAGATAAGACATTTAGAATAACATTGTGGGTCAAAGGTCAGCTACCAACTTAAAATACCCATGTGGCCTAAGAGGTACCAAGCTAAGGTCATGACCATTATCAATCATTTGAAGTCAACGTGTGGTTATCTTCGTAGGCTTTAGAGCTCTTATGTTTGCTTTGCAGTGGGACACGTTACGTTCATTGGAGGGATCGGTGGTTAGAACAGGAAGACGGATGGAACCAGTTTCCTCGTTGAGAACACAACCATGCAACATATGTAACCTGACACCAAATTCTTGGTATGGAGAGAGAGAAATCAAAGTTTGACGTGTTTCGCATCGTTCATTCTCACTTTATAATCCACTTCTCACAAGCCGCACACATCCCTTGTGACAACACATACTGTAGGAATTTGTTACAAAGTCACGCTGGTTGAACAGCTGTATATTAACTCATTACTCTAGTCACTCCGCTGTCAGCACCACTGTCATAGCAGAGTGGGGGAGTTGCAGGAGAGGACGGGCAGGCCCTCGCTTCAGTCTCCTCTGACCCAGGAGGGTTAATCATGTTTTAGTAAGCACACTGATGTGGTCTGCTTTGATACGGCAGGCACTGTCTGTCTGTCTGTCTGTCTGTCTGTCTGTCTGTCTGTCTGTCTGTCTGTCTGTCTGTCTGTCTGTCTGTCTGTCTGTCTGTCTGTCTGTCTGTCTGTCTGTCTGTCTGTCTGTCTGTCTGTCTGTCTGTCTGTCTGTCTGTCTACATTTGCTCTCTCCTCTGGCTTTGACACACTCTTCTGAACAAACAACCCTCTTCCCCACACACACACACACACACACACACACACTTCTATTGTTCCAGTGAAGAGAGGAGGAGTGTGTGGAATGTTCTATCCTGACATGTTGTGAGTAAATAGGCCTGATTGGTAAGCAGCAGCAACAGTGGATGGACAGACAGACAGACAGACAGACAGACAGACAGACAGACAGACAGACAGACAGACAGACAGACAGACAGACAGACAGACAGACAGACAGACAGACAGACAGACAGACAGACAGACAGACAGACAGACAGACTTTGTGTGAAATGGCACCCTATTCCCTACATACCGCACTACAAGGGCTCAAAGGGCTTGAGTCAAGAGTAGTGCACTATGCAGGGGATAGGGTGTCATTTGGGACATAGCCAACGAGACAAACAGTACAGCTGCACCTGGGAATCTTGGACCCAAACGGAGCAGGCAGCACATTCATCATGTGTCCTACCCCCACACATGGGATGGGATAGACAGACTGGGAAGCATACAACAGTAGCCGCCTGGGTCTGGTCTGCAGACCTCTGCTTGTAGTTCCACTGTAGTTCCAAACAGTTCACGTTTTGACTCCTCACAATGACAAACTGGCACCCAGCACTGTGCTCTGAGGCAGACCTGAGTTCAAATAGTCTTTATTTTTTCTCTTTCTGATACTCTGCTCGAGTGACATAGAGTATGGAAAAGTACTTGCGGATGAATATGAAAATCTGAGTATTGCAAAAGGATTTTACATTGATCAGAAATAAATGTTGTCCCGAAACACACATGCATGACAAGTATTCTTCCTCATTTGAACTTTCTCTTTCATGGCTTTCCAGAATGTTCTCCTCTGTCAGCAACCAGACTCACACAGACTGACAGACAGACACAACTAGTTGTCCTGCCTTAGATGCATGATGTATGTTTATACTGGGTGTTTTCACCCCCTGTTTGTCTTCTATGTCAACATACAGTTACAGAGAGAGCAACTGGTGCTCTGCCCAGTAGAGTGGTGTAAAGTGCTGCTGGTTCTGGTGGTGTGTAGTGGTGTAAAGTGGTGCTGGTCCCTGTGGTCTGTAGTAGTGTAAAGGTGTGCTGGTCCCTGTGGTCTGTAGTAGTGTAAAGGTGTGCTGGTCCCTGTGGTCTGTAGTGGTGTAAAGTGGTGCTGGTCCCTGTGGTCTGTAGTGGTGTAAAGTGGTGCTGGTCCCTGTGGTCTGTAGTGGCGTAAAGTGGTGCTGGTCCCGGTGGTCTGTAGTGGCGTAAAGGGGTGCTGGTCCCGGTGGTCTGGAGTGGTGTAAAGTGGTGCTGGTCCCGGCAGTCTGTTGTGGTGTAAAGTGGTGCTGGTCCCGGGGGTCTGTAGTGGCGTAAAGTGGTGCTGATCCCGGTGGTCTATAGTGGTGTAAAGTGGTGCTGGTTCCAGTGGTGTGGAGTGGTGTAAAGTGGTGCTGGTCCCGGTGGTCTGTAGTGGTGTAAAGTGGTGCTGGTCCCTGTGGTCTATAGTGGTGTAAAGTGGTGCTGAAACTTAAGAATGGGAAACATCGACATTGCGCACATAGATCTACCACTTCTTAGACTAATTTCTATGTGAATTTGTCCGGGTCGCCCCAAAAACGTACATATTGCAGCTTGAACTTAACTCAAATATTAACTCACAGAGCAGTTCACTCTTAGCCTATAACAAACCAACCCCCTAAAAAAAGGAAGCTTTTTTGTGCTTTGCTCCATCCGATCCTATCCACGGCTATTTGTTACCCTCTTTTCTCATCCTCTCCCTCCTTTTCTGTTTCCCTCCTCAACGGACTGAAGCCCAGGGTGCATTTTTAGTGCCCTCCCATAGAGGTCCCTTAGCTCCTGTTATGATCCTTATTTATGTATCCTGTTACAAATGGAAGTGGTGTCAGGGTTCGGTGAGCAAGGCTGCTCCAGTATTTCCCTTTCAGTTGTGACTGTCTGACAAACTGAGGGATGACCGGACTGGACAGACACTTCTTCTCCGCTGAATGTTGTGTTTTGTTTGAGGCCCATGTCTGTCTGAAGACTCTGGGCCAGCTTGGTTGATTTATTGTAAAGTGGGGGTAGAGTAATGTCCCTGTCCCTGACCACTCTCTCACACCAGCAATGTGTGTGTGTGTGTGTGTGTGTGTGTGTGCGTGCGTGCGTGCGTGCGTGCGTGTAAAACTCAACTCTCAACAATAACAACAGGACATCATTATTATAAGGTGATATTTGATGATAGTGATGATGATGGTGTACTACAATCTGGTACAACATGGTCATTATGTGGTGGAAGCCTGTCAATCTGTCCCACAGATAAACAATCTCCACAGGTTGTCTTATCCAAGCATGGCTGGAATGTATCTTATCCAAGCATGGCTGGAATGTATCTTATCCAAGCATGGTGTCACAACGTCCACAGAAGGTGGCGCCTCTCCCCATTCGGGCGGCGCTCGGCGGTCGTCGTCGCCGGCCTACTAGCTGCCACCGATCTCCTTTTCTTTTTCTTTTGGTGATGTCTGGTTTTGTTAGCACCTGTTTTGAGTTAGTTCATTTGTGAGGGTATTTAGTCTGTCTGTTTTTGGTTATGGATTGTGCGGGATTGTTTCGTGTCATTTTAGTGGAGGTTGGGGATTTGATTTTCCTCTGCCGTTTCGTATTAGGCATTAGGGTTTGCTGGGCTGCGTCCCGACTCGATTTAGGGCTGTTACCTATCGTTTGAGTTCTGTACCCTGCCTTGTTTTTCGGCACTTTGGACTGTATTCATTAAAACGTGTTTTCCCACGTACCTTAGTCTCCTGCGCCTGACTTCACCCCTCCTGCATGATCGAATCTAATGACAGAATCCCGCACCGGAAAAATCATGGAGTCAGCAGGAGCAGAAGCGCCAAGGAATGGGTTACCCAGCACGCCAACATCCTCCATCGCCTGGGTACGGCTATGGACCAGGTGTTGGCGCATCTGGAGAGCTTGGAGAGAAGCGCTCCCCCACCCACGCCAGCAGCTGCTAGACACCCTGCGCCCCTACCAGCGCCGACGGAGTCCAGCCACAGTGGGATTAAGCTCGCGCTCCCGAGGGAGTTCGATGGGACGGCCGCTGGGTGTAAGGGGTTCCTACTCCAGCTGGAGCTGTACCTAGCGACCGGCGTCTGGGAGGGTCCGGACTCGGCTAGGGGCAATTACCCGGAGTTCACCCGCCGCTTCCGGGCTGTATTCGATCATCCACCGGAGGGCAAAGCGGCGGGTGAGCGACTGTTCCATCTGAGACAGGAGACGAGGAGTGCCCAGGACTTCGCCCTGGAGTTCCGGACCCTAGCGGCTGGAGCGGGGTGGAATGAAAGGGCCCTGATTGATCACTACCGTTGTAGCCTGAGAGAGGACGTCCGCCGGGAGCTGGCATGTCGGGACACTACCATCACCCTGAACCAGCTCATTGCTCTGTCCATCAGACTGGACAACCTGCTGGCTGCCCGCGGGCGTTCCAATCGGGCCCTTTTCATTCCACCTCCCAGCCCTCCTGCTCCAACGCCCATGGAGATAGGGGGGGCTGCAGCTAGGAAGACCAGAGGGGGAGTCTTCTCCTGTGCCCACTGTGGTCGCAGAGGGCACACTGCCGACCGGTGCTGGAGAGGCTCGCCCAGGAGATCAGATGGCAGGCAGAGCACCACTTCGATGCCTCAGGTGAGTCAGCACCAGCCTCACCCAGAGCCCCCTGTCGGCCACATGCATGCCTTAGTTTCTTTTCCTGAGTTTTCCCCTCACTCCCAGCATAAGGCGCTAGTCGATTCAGGCGCGGCTGGGAGTTTTATGGACCGTGGGGTCGCCAATAAGTTAGGGATTCCCCTGGTTCAGTTAGACCAACCCTTCCCCGTGCACGCCCTAGACAGTCGACCACTTGAGTCAGACCTGGTTAGGGAAGTCACTATGCCACTGGTTATGGTGATGCGGGGGGGTCATGAGGAGC
The DNA here is from genome assembly GCF_965601325.2 of Salmo salar. Taxonomy (NCBI): domain Eukaryota; kingdom Metazoa; phylum Chordata; class Actinopteri; order Salmoniformes; family Salmonidae; genus Salmo; species Salmo salar. The sequence continues at coordinate 11,962,836 of NC_138292.1, forward strand.
GTATCAGCCTCTTCCTCATTGATTCCCCGGCGTTTCCGGTGGTACTGGGAATTCCCTGACTGGCCACTCACAATCCTAAAATTTCATGGAGACAGAGGGCTCTTAAGGGGTGGTCGAGGGAGTGCTCGGGCAGATGTATAGGGGTTTCCATCGGTGCGACTACAGTGGAGAGTCCAGACCAAGTCTCTACCGTGCACATTCCCTCAGAATATGCCGATTTGGCTTACGCCTTCAGTAAAACGAAGGCGACTCAATTACCACCTCATCGACGAGGAGATTGTGCGATAAACCTCCAGGCTAACGTTGCACTTCCCAGGAGTCACGTGTATCCTCTGTCTCAGGAGGAGACAGTGGCTATGGAGACATACGTCACTGAGTCCTTGAGGCAGGGATACATTTGGCCATCCAAATCACCCGTCTCCTCAAGCTTCTTTTTTGTAAAGAAGAAGGAGGGAGGTTTGCGTCCGTGCATTGACTATAGAGGTATAAATTCCATCACGGTGGGTTTCAGTTACCCGCTACCTCTCATCACTACGGCGGTGGAGTCATTTCACGGGGCACGCTTCTTCACAAAACTGGATCTCAGGAGCGCGTACAATTTGGTGCGTATCCGAGATGGGGACAAGTGGAAAAACGCATTTAGTACCACATCTGGCCATTATGAGTATCTCGTCATGCCGTATGGGTTGAAGAATGCTGGGGTGTGGTGGTGTACATCAATGACATTCTGATCTACTCCGCCACACGTGCCGCGCATGTGTCTCTAGTGCGTAAAGTGCTTGGGCGACTGTTGGAGCATGGCCTGTACGTCAAGGCCGAGAAATGTGAGTTCTCCAAACAAGCCGTCTCTTTTCTGGGGTATCGCATTTCCACATCCGGGGTGGTGATGGAATGTGACCGCATTGCGGCCGTGCGTAATTGGCCGACGCCGACCACGGTTAAGGAGGTGCAGCGGTTTTTAGGGTTTGCCAATTACTACCGGAGGTTTATCCGGGGCTTTGGGCAGGTGGCGGCCCCCATTATCTTACTGATGAAGGAGGGCCCGGTGCGGCTGCAGTGGTCGGTGGAGGCGGACGGAGCCTTTTGTCGACTGAAAACCGTTTACCGAAGCCCCAGTGCTGGCGCATCCGGACCCCTCTTTGGCATTCATAGTGGAGGTGGACGCGTCTGAGGCTGGGGATGGAGCTGTGCTGTCACATCGTTCGGGCGCGCCCCCGAAGCTTCGCCCCTGTGCTTTCTTTTCTAAGAAGCTGAGTCCGGTGGAGCGTAACTATGATGTGGGGGACAGGGAGTTGCTAGCTGTGGTCAGGGCCCTGAAGGTGTGGAGACATTGGCTTGAGGGGGCGCAACACCCTTTTCTCATCTGGACTGATCACCGTAATCTGGAGTACATCCGGGCGGCGAGGAGACTGAACCCTCGCCAAGCCAGGTGGGCTATGTTTTTCACGTAATTTCAGTTCACTATCTCGTACATACCAGGTTCCCAGAACACCAAGGCCGACGCACTGTCTCGTCTCCACGACTCTGAGGAGCGGTCCATCGACGCTACTCCCATACTTCCAGCCTCCTGTCTGGTGGCACCGGTGGTCTGGGAGGTGGATGCGGACATCGAGCGGGCGTTGCAGTCCGAACCTACTCCACCTCAGTGTCCCGCGGGTTGGAAGTACGTTCCGCTCGGTGTCCGTGATCGACTGATCCGGTGGTCGCACACGCTACCCTCCTCAGGTCATCCAGGGATTGAGCGGACAGTGCGGGCTCTTAGAGGGAAGTACTGGTGGCCCACTTTGGTGAAGGACGTGAGGCTCTATGTCTCCTCCTGTTTGGTGTGCGCCCAGTGTAAGGCCCCTAGACACCTGCCTAGAGGGAAACTACAGCCCCTCCCCGTTCCACATCGGCCATGGTCCAACCTGTCGGTGGATTTCCTCACGGATCTCCCGCCGTCTCAGGGGAACACCATGATCCTGGTCGTTGTGGATCGGTTCTCAAAGTCCTGCTGTCTACTCCCTTTGCCCGGTCTTCCTACGGCCCTACAGACCGCGTAGGCCCTGTTTACTCATGTCTTCCGGCACTACGGGGTGCCTGAGGACATCGTCTCGGATCGAGGTCCCCAGTTTACGTCCCGAGTGTGGAGGGCATTTATGGAGCGACTGGGGGTCTCGGGAGAATGGGCGAGGTTCATGCCATGGGCCGAGATGGCGCAGAACTCTCTCCACCACTCCTCTACTAACCTGTCGCCCTTTCAGGTGGTGTTGGGTTACCAGCCGGTCCTGGTATCCTGGCATCAGAGCCAGATTGAGGCTCCTGCGGTGGAGGATTGGGTACAGCGCTCTAAGGAGACCTGGAGCACCATCCAGGAATCCCTTAAACGGGCTGTGGGATGGCACAAGGAGAGCGCTGACCGCCGCCGCAGTGAGGCCCCCGTGTTTACCCCGGGGGACAGGGTCTGGCTCTCAACCCGGAACCTGCCCCTCCGCCTGCCCTGCCGGAAATTGGGTCCGCGATTTCTGGGGCCGTTTAAAGTCCTGAGGAGAATAAACGAGGTGTGTTATAGGTTGCAGCTCCCTTCGTATTACCGGATTAACCCCTCGTTTCATGTGTCTCTCCTCAGGCCGGTGGTAGCTGGTCCACTGCAGGACGCTGAGGTGTGGGAGGTCCCTCGGCGTACACAGTCCGGTCCATCTTGGACTCCAGGCGTCGGGTAGGGGGCCTGCAGTACCTCGTGGACTGGGAGGGGTATGGCCCGGAGGAGAGGTGCTGGGTACCGGTGGAGGACATCTTGGATCCATCACTGTTGCAGGAATTCCACAGCCTCCATCCGGATCGCCCTGCGCCTCGCCCTCCGGGTCGTCCTCGAGGCCGGCATCGGCGCGCTGCGGGAGCCGCGCGTCAGGGGGGGGTACTGTAACAACGTCCACAGAATGTGGCGCATCTCCCCGTTCGGGCGGCGCTCGGCGGCCGGCCTACTAGCTGCCACCGATCTCCTTTTCTTTTTCTTTTGTTGATGTCTGGTTTTGTTAGCACCTGTTTTGAGTTAGTTCATTTGTGAGGGTATTTAGTCTGTCTGTTTTTGGTTATGGATTGTGCGGGATTGTTTAGTGTCATTTTAGTGGAGGTTGGGGATTTGATTTTCCTCTGCCGTTTCGTATTAGGCATTAGGGTTTGCTGGGCTGCGTCCCGACTCGATTTAGGCCTGTTACCTATCGTTTGAGTTCTGTACCCTGCCTTGTTTTTCGGCACTTTGGACTGTATTCATTAAAATGTGTTTTCCCACGTACCTTAGTCTCCTGCGCCTGACTTCACCCCTCCTGCATGATCGAATCTTATGTCACATGGTTGGAATGTATCTTATCCAAGCATGACTGGAATGTGTCTTATTCAAGCATTGCTGGAATGTATCTTATCCAAGCATGGCTGGAATGTACTTTATCCAAGCATGGCTGGAATGTACTTTATCCAAGCATGGCTGGAATGTATCTTAACCAAGCATGACTGGAATGTGTCTTATCAAAGAATGGCTCTAATGTATCTTATCCAAGCATGGCTGGAATGTGTCTTATCAAAGCATGGCTGGAATGTATCTTATCCAAGCATGGCTGGAATGTGTCTTATCCAAGCATGGCTGGAATGTGTCTTATCCAAGCATGGCTGGAATGTGTCTTATCCAAGCATGGCTGGAATGTATCTTATCCAAGCATGGCTGGAATGTGTCTTATCCAAGCATGATTGGAATGTGCCTTATCCAAGCATGGCTAGAATGTATCTTATCCAAGCATGGCTGGAATGTGTCTTATCCAAGCATGGCTAGCATGTATCTTATCCAAGCATTGGCTAGAATGTATCTTATCCAAGCATGACTGGAATGTGTCTTACACAAGCATGGCTGGAATGTGTCTTATCCAAGCATGGCTGGAATGTATCTTATCGAAGCATGGCTGGAATGTATCTTATCAAAGCATGGCTGGAATTTGTCTTATCCAAGCATGGCTGGAATGTATCTTATCGAAGCATGGCTGGAATGTATCTTATCAAAGCATGGCTGGAATTTGTCTTATCCAAGCATGTCTGGAATGTGTATTATCCAAGCATGGCTAGAATGTATCTTATCGAAGCATGACTGGAATGTGTCTTATCCAAGCATGGCTGGAATGTGTCTTATCCAAGCATGGCTAGCATGTATCTTATCCAAGCATTGGATAGAATGTATCTTATCCAAGCATGACTGGAATGGGTCTTATCCAAGTATGACTGGAATGTGTATTATCAAAGCATAGCTGGAATGTGTCTTATCCAAGCATGGCTGGATTGTATCTTATCCAAGCATGACTGGAATGTGTCTTATCCAAGCATGACTGGAATGTGTCTTATCAAAGCATGGCTGGAATGTGTCTTATCCAAGCATGACTGGATTGTATCTTATCAAAGCATGGCTGGAATTTGTCTTATCCAAGCATGGCTGGAATGTGTATTATCCAAGCATGGCTAGAATGTATCTTATCAAAGCATGGCTGGAATGTGTCTTATCCAAGCATGACTGGATTGTATCTTATCAAAGCATGGCTGGAATTTGTCTTATCCAAGCATGGCTGGAATGTGTATTATCCAAGCATGGCTAGAATGTATCTTATCCAAGCATTGCTGGAATGTGTCTTATCCAAGCATGGCTGGAATGTATCTTATCGAAGCATGACTGGAATGTGTCTTATCAAAGCATGGCTGGAATGTGTCTTATCCAAGCATGGCTGGAATGTGTCTTATCCAAGCATGGCTGGAATGTGTCTTATCCAAGCATGGCTGGAATGGGTCTTATCCAAGCATGGCTAGCATGTATCTTATCCAAGCATGACTGGAATGTGTCTTATCCAAGCATGGCTGAATTGTATCTTATCCAAGCATGACTGGAATGTGTCTTATCCAAGTATGACTGGAATGTGTTCCATTCTCCTAATATTCAGTGGTTGTGTGCATGTTGTTTTGATCAACATGTTGTTGTTTCCACAGTCAACTGGGCTCTGCTAATTATTTTAACACTTAGCAACCACCTATAGATACAGAACCCTCCATCACACAGACAGTTAGACACGGCAGATGAGAACAACCCAGTAAAAGAAAGAACACACTTGTTCAGTATATCTCTCTGTTGTTATCTGGCTTTCGTTCAACTGTAGATCATGTCTGTCATTATTTGGAATATCATTATTTTGACTTCATAGCAATCTGAAATGAATGGATATCTTCACTTTGTGTTCACATCATATGTTGTTGAACTTTCTGCTCATACAGTGTTGGTAACTTTGCATGAATGGGGGAATCTGTCTGTGTCCTCATAGTGTATGTCTGCAGTGCAGCTGGAGCTAGGTCAGAGGCACTCCAACATTAGTGACAATCTGGTTAGCATTATCTACATGTCAAGGAAAGGAAAGATCCCTTGTCTGCCACTATTGATGTTCTGTAGTTCCATCTCTCCCCCCCTCACTTTTCATCCCTCGCTCATTTCATTCATATGACTTGGTTTGGATTTGGTATTATTGGAAGTGGGGATTTTTCTTAATGTCTGGTGTTGTGTTTCTATGGTGATGTCCTTGCTGTCTCTCTCCTAAAGAGTTAGTTATCTCTTCCTAACTGGTCCAACATACTGTTCCTCACATGAGTCACTCTCTTTAGAGGCTTATAGAATTCTAAAGAGTATAGGGAAACATCAGTGAGGAAGTTTTTTCCCACTCTTGGGGGTGATGTGCAGGACAGATGGATATGGGTCTGTGCAGTCAGTCTTGTGGCAAAAAGAAGAGAATAACATAACTGGAATGGCAGATGTGTGTCTAACCTAGATAGAGGAAGAGGGGAGGGAGAGCCGCAACACTGCCTGCCATGGCACAGACAGAACTAGCCCCATCTTTCATTTGTTCCCTGGTATTTTTATGACAACTCATCAGGTTCATGTGCAACGGGCCCATTCTTGTAACCAAACACAGAGCTGCAGAAACAAGCATCTCTCTCTCTTTCTCTCCTTGTCTCTCTGCTCTCTCTCTCTCTCTCTCTCTCTCTCTCTCTCTCTCTCTCTCTCTCTCTCTCTCTCTCTCTCTCAATTCAATTCAATTCAACTCTCTCTCTCTCTCTCTGTCTCTCTCCAGCTCTGGGACAGATCATGCTGTATGTGGATGGAATGAATGGCCTCATAAGTCACAACGAAACCGTCCAATGGCTTTACACACTCGTTGGATCCAAGGTACAGTACGAAGTTCCCTGCAAAGGAAATATCATTGTACTTTTGCATTTGACCATAAAACAACTGTAAAACATGCAAGACCGACCTCCTTGGTGGTGTGACAGCTCTCCCCAATTCTCTGATGGCCAGGTCAATCTATTTTCTCCCCCAATCCCTCTCTATCTGTCCCCTCTCTCCTCTCTCTCTCTCTCGCTCTCTCTCTCTCTCTCTCTCGCTCTCTCTCTCTCTCTTTCTCTCTCTCTCTGTCTCTCTCTGTCCCCTCTCTCCTTCTCTCTCTCTGTTCCCTCTCTCCTTCTCTCACTCTCTCTGTCCTCTCTTTCTCTCTTGCCCACTCTATCTCTGTCCTTTCTATCTCTGTATTTCTCTCTCTCTCTCCCTCTTTCTCCTCTGGGCGAGAGTGTCTCTGTATTTCCTGCTCTAACCGATTCTTCTCTCCTCTGCTCCTTCTTCCTGGCCAAGTGTAACACACAGTATGTTTTTGATCATGTCCCGTTCAGGCACTCACTTTATTACACACAGATCTTCACATCCCTTCCTTTTTTTCTCTGTCTTTCTTTCTCTTTTCTGGCTTTACATTCTGGCTGTACCATGCCTCGGCATTATTCACCCCTACAAGTACAATCCCTGTTCCCTTATTTCCTATACATCCTCTATCAGGCCATTATCTCAATCACTCAGGGTTGTCAGAGCAGGAAAACCTCTTATTGGGCACTATGTAATGACACATTGAAACCCTATCAGTGGTTAACATGCATGCTGTACCTCGTTGGTCACATTTAAACCCTATCAGTGGTTAACACGCATGCTGCACCTCGTTGGTCACATTTAAACTCTATCAGTGGTTAACATGCATGCTGCACCTCGTTGGTCACATTTAAACCCTATCAGTGGTTAACATGCATGCTGCACCTCGTTGGTCACATTTAAACCCTATCAGTGGTTAACATGCATGCTGCACCTCGTTGGTCACATTTAAACTCTATCAGTGGTTAACATGCATGCTGCACCTCGTTGGTCACATTTAAACCCTATCAGTGGTTAACATGCATGCTGCACCTCGTTGGTCACATTTAAACCCTATCAGTGGTTAACACGCATGCTGCACCTCGTTGGTCACATTTAAACCCTATCAGTGGTTAACATGCATGCTGCACCTCGTTGGTCACATTTAACCCTATCAGTGGTTAACATGCATGCTGTACCTCGTTGGTCACATTTAAACCCTATCAGTGGTTAACATGCACGCTGTACCTCGTTGGTCACATTTAAACCCTATCAGTGGTTAACATGCATGCTGCACCTCGTTGGTCACATTTAAACCCTATCAGTGGTTAACATGCATGCTGTACCTCGTTGGTCACATTTAAACCCTATCAGTGGTTAACATGCATGCTGTACCTCGTTGGTCACATTTAAACCCTATCAGTGGTTAACATGCACGCTGCACCTCGTTGGTCACATTTAAACCCTATCAGTGATTAACATGCACGCTGCACCTCGTTGGTCACATTTAAACCCTATCAGTGGTTAACATGCACGCTGCACCTCGTTGGTCACATTTAAACCCTATCAGTGGTTAACATGCACGCTGTACCTCGTTGGTCACATTTAAACCCTATCAGTGGTTAACATGCACGCTGCACCTCGTTGGTCACATTTAAACCCTATCAGTGGTTAACATGCACGCTGTACCTCGTTGGTCACATTTAAACCCTATCAGTGGTTAACATGCACGCTGTACCTCGTTGGTCACATTTAAACCCTATCAGTGGTTAACATGCACGCTGCACCTCGTTGGTCACATTTAAACCCTATCAGTGGTTAACATGCATGCTGTACCTCGTTGGTCACATTTAAACCCTATCAGTGGTTAACATGAATGCTGCACCTCGTTGGTCACATTTAAACTCTATCAGTGGTTAACACGCATGCTGTACCTCGTTGGTCACATTTAAACCCTATCAGTGGTTAACATGCATGCTGCACCTCGTTGGTCACATTTAAACCCTACCAGTGGTTAACATGCATGCTGTACCTCGTTGGTCACATTTAAACCCTATCAGTGGTTAACATGCATGCTGCACCTCGTTGGTCACATTTAAACCCTATCAGTGGTTAACATGCATGCTGTACCTCGTTGGTCACATTTAAACCCTATCAGTGGTTAACATGCATGCTGCACCTCGTTGGTCACATTTAAACCCTATCAGTGGTTAACATGCATGCTGCACCTCGTTGGTCACATTTAAACCCTATCAGTGGTTAACATGCATGCTGCACCTCGTTAGTCACTGATGCCAAGGATGTTATGGCGCCTGTACAGTTATAACATGTAGAATGAGATTGGTATGGTCCCTGGTGCATAAAACCTGTTCTGCTCTGCTCTGCGGTGTGTGTGTGTGTGTGTGTGTGTGTGTGTGTGTGTGTGTGTGTGTGTGTGTGTGTGTGTGTGTGTGTGTGTGTGTGTGTGTGTGTGTGTGTGTGTGTGTGTGTGTGTGTGTGTGTGTAGTTCCGTCTGGTAGTGAAGACAGCTCTGAAACTGTTACTGGTGTTTGTGGAGTACACTGAACCCAACACTGCCCTGCTCATCCATGCTGTCAACACCGTGGACACCAAGAGAGGTAGGAAAGACCAGACCACTACCCTACACACACACACATTGTAGACACCACGGGAGGTAAGTGTGTGTGTTTATTGAAGAAGACTGTAACTCTCTCCTCTGGTGGGGTTTAGTTACCTGCCTCTGTAAAAGCTCCACATTGTGTCCTCTCCAGTAGTGGGGGGAGGTGTGTGTGTCTCCACTCTGTCTAAGCCCATCACTGCTGTGGCTGTGTAAAGGAGAGAGAACCTGATACCAGGAGCTCTGGGTGAGACTGAGATGGTCCATGACCCCACTGTCTGACTGCAGCGCTGCCTCTCACACACACACACACACACACACAGCTACTACTACTACCCTGGAAACTGTTCAGGACACTTGAGCTGCCTCCAACTAGTCCAACTGTACATGATCTACTCCTGATATCATTACTGTTTCAGCTTCTATTAGTCTAATATTACATGATCTACTCCTGATATCATTACTGTTTCAGCTTCTATTAGTCTAAAGTTACATGATCTACTCATGATATCATTACTGTTTCAGCTTCTATTAGTCTAATGTTACATGATCTACTCCAGATATCATTACTGTTTCAGCTTCTATTAGTCTAATATTACACAATCTACTACTGATATCATTAACATTTCAGCTTCTATTAGTTTAATATTACACAATCTACTACTGATATCATTACTGTTTCAGCTTCTATTAGTCTAATATTACACGATCTACTCCTGATATCATTACTGTTTCAGCTTCTATTAGTCTAATGTTACATGATCTACTCATTTTTTACATTTTACATTTTAGTCATTTAGCAGACGCTCTTATCCAGAGCGACTTACAGTAGTGAATACATACATTTCATACAATTTCATACATTTTTTTTTTTTTTTGCTGGCCCCCCGTGGGAATCGAACCCACAACCCTGGCGTTGCAAACACCATGCTCTACCAACTGAGCTACAGGGAAGGCTCCAGATATCATTACTGTTTCAGCTTCTATTAGTCTAATATTACACGATCTACTACTGATATCATTACTATTTCAGCTTCTATTAGTCTAATATTACACGATCTACTCCTGATATCATTACTGTTTCAGCTTCTATTAGTCTAATGTTACATGATCAACTCCAGATATCATTACTGTTTCAGCTTCTATTAGTCTAATATTACATGATCTACTACTGATATCATTACTGTTTCAGCTTCTATTAGTCTAATATTACACAATCTACTCCTGATATCATTACTGTTTCAGCTTCTATTAGTCTAATATTACACGATCTACTACTGATAGCATTACTGTTTCAGCTTCTATTAGTCTAATATTACACGATCTACTACTGATATCATTACGTTTCAGCTTCTATTAGTCTAATATTACCCAATCTACTACTGATATCATTACTGTTTCAGCTTCTATTAGTCTAATATTACACGATCTACTCCTGATATCATTGCTGTTTCAGCTTCTGTTAGTCTAATATTACACAATCTACTCCTGGTATCATTACTGTTTCAGCTTCTATTAGTCTATTATTACACGATCTACTACTGATGTCATTACGTTTCAGCTTCTATTAGTCTAATATTACACGATCTACTACTGATATCATTACTGTTTCAGCTTCTATTAGTCTAATATTACACGATCTACTCCTGATATCATTACTGTTTCAGCTTCTATTAGTCTGATATTACATGATCTACTCCTGATATCATTACTGTTTCAGCTTCTATTAGTCTAATATTACACGATCTACTCCTGATATTATTACTGTTTCAACTTCTATTAGTCTAATATTACACGATCTACTACTGATAGCATTACTGTTTCAGATTCTATTAGTCTAATTTTACACGATCTACTCCTGATATTATTACTGTTTCAACTTCTATTAGTCTAATATTACACAATCTACTACTGATAGCATTACTGTTTCAGCCTCTATTAGTCTAATATTACACGATCTACTCCTGATATCATTGCTGTTTCAGCTTCTATTAGTCTAATATTACATGATCTACTACTGATAGCATTACTGTTTCAGATTCTATTAGTCTAATTTTACACGATCTACTCCTGATATTATTACTGTTTCAACTTCTATTAGTCTAATATTACACAATCTACTACTGATAGCATTACTGTTTCAGCCTCTATTAGTCTAATATTACACGATCTACTCCTGATATCATTGCTGTTTCAGCTTCTATTAGTCTAATATTACATGATCTACTCCTGATATCATTACTGTTTCAGCTTCTATTAGTCTAATATTACATGATCTACTCCTGATATCATTACTGTTTCAACTTCTATTAGTCTAATATTACACAATCTACTACTGATAGCATTACTGTTTCAGCCTCTATTAGTCTAATATTACACGATCTACTCCTGATATCATTGCTGTTTCAGCTTCTATTAGTCTAATATTACATGATCTACTCCTGATATCATTACTGTTTCAGCTTCTATTAGTCTAATATTACATGATCTACTCCTGATATCATTACTGTTTCAGCTTCTATTAGTCTAATATTACACGATCTACTCCTGATATTATTACTGTTTCAACTTCTATTAGTCTAATATTACACGATCTACTACTGATAGCATTACTGTTTCAGATTCTATTAGTCTAATTTTACACGATCTACTCCTGATATTATTACTGTTTCAACTTCTATTAGTCTAATATTACACAATCTACTACTGATAGCATTACTGTTTCAGCCTCTATTAGTCTAATATTACACGATCTACTCCTGATATCATTGCTGTTTCAGCTTCTATTAGTCTAATATTACATGATCTACTCCTGATATCATTACTGTTTCAGCTTCTATTAGTCTAATGTTACATGATCTACTCCAGATATCATTACTGTTTCAGCTTCTATTAGTCTAATATTACACGATCTACTACTGATATCATTACGTTTCAGCTTCTATTAGTCTAATATTACACAATCTACTACTGATATCATTACTGTTTCAGCTTCTATTAGTCTAATATTACACGATCTACTCCTGATATCATTACTGTTTCAGCTTCCATTAGTCTAATGTTACATGATCTACTCCTGATATCATTACTGTTTCAGCTTCTATTAGTCTAATGTTACATGATCAACTCCAGATATCATTACTGTTTCAGCTTCTATTAGTCTAATATTACATGATCTACTACTGATATCATTACTGTTTCAGCTTCTATTAGTCTAATATTACACGATCTACTCCTGATATCATTACTGTTTCAGCTTCTATTAGTCTAATATTACACGATCTACTACTGATAGCATTACTGTTTCAGCTTCTATTAGTCTAATATTACACGATCTACTACTGATATCATTACGTTTCAGTTTCTATTAGTCTAATATTACACAATCTACTACTGATAGCATTACTGTTTCAGATTCTATTAGTCTAATTTTACACGATCTACTCCTGATATTATTACTGTTTCAACTTCTATTAGTCTAATATTACACAATCTACTACTGATAGCATTACTGTTTCAGCCTCTATTAGTCTAATATTACACGATCTACTCCTGATATCATTGCTGTTTCAGCTTCTATTAGTCTAATATTACATGATCTACTCCTGATATCATTACTGTTTCAGCTTCTATTAGTCTAATATTACATGATCTACTACTGATATCATTACTGTTTCAGCTTCTATTAGTCTAATATTACACAATGTACTCCTGATATCATTACTGTTTCAGCTTCTATTAGTCTAATATTACACAATCTACTCCTGATATCATTACTGTTTCAGCTTCTATTAGTCTAATATTACACGATCTACTCCTGATATCATTACTGTTTCAGCTTCTATTAGTCTAATATTACATGATCTACTCCTGATATCATTACTGTTTAAGCTTCTATTAGTCTAATATTACACAATCTACTACTGATATCATTACTGTTTCAGCTTCTATTAGTCTAATATTACACAATCTACTACTGATATCATTACTGTTTCAGCTTCTATTAGTCTAATATTACATGAGCTACTCCTGATATCATTACTATTTCAGCTTCTATTAGTCTAATATTACACGATCTACTACTGATATCATTAGTTTCAGCTTCTATTAGTCTAATATTACATGATCTACTCCTGATATCATTACTATTTCAGCTTCTATTAGTCTAATATTACACAATCTACTACTGATATCATTACTGTTTCAGCTTCTATTAGTCTAATATTACATGATCTACTCCTGATATCATTACTATTTCAGCTTCTATTAGTCTAATATTACACAATCTACTACTGATATCATTAGTTTCAGCTTCAATTAGTCTAATATTACATGATCTACTCCTGATATCCATATGGTTCCATTCAAAGTGTATTTTATATATATATATATATATATATATATATATATATATATATATATATATATATATATATATATATATATATATACACTGCTCAAAAAAACAAAGGGAACACTTAAACAACACAATGTAATTCCAAGTCAATCACACTTCTGTGAAATCAAACTGTCCACTTAGGAAGCGACACTGATTGACAATAAATTTCACATGCTGTTGTGCAAATGGAATAGACAACAGGTGGAAATTATAGGCAATTAGCAAGACACCCCCAATAAAGGAGTGGTTCGGCAGGTGGTGACCACAGACCACTTCTCAGTTCTTATGCTTCCTGGCTGATGTTTTGGTCACTTTTGAATGCTGGCGGTGCTTTCACTCTAGTGGTAGCATGAGACGGAGTCTACAACCCACACAAGTGGCTCAGGTAGTACAGCTCATCCAGGATGGCACATCAATGCGAGCTGTGGCAGGAAGGTTTGCTGTGTCTGTCAGCGTAGTGTCCAGAGCATGGAGGCGCTACCAGGAGACAGGCCAGTACATCAGGAGACGTGGAGGAGGCCGTAGGAGGGCAACAACCCAGCAGCAGGACCGCTACCTCCTCCTTTGTGCAAGGAGGAGCAGGAGGAGCACTGCCAGAGCCCTGCAAAATGACCTCCAGTAGGCCACAAATGTGCATGTTTCTGCTCAAACGGTTAGAAACAGACTCCTTGAGGGTGGTATGAGGGCCCGACGTCCACAGGTTGGGGTTTTGCTTACAGCTTAACACCGTGCAGGACGTTTGGCATTTGCCAGAAAACACCAAGATTGGCAAATTCGCCACTGGCGCCCTGTGCTCTTCACAGATGAAGCAGGTTCACACTGAGCACATGTGACAGACATGACAGAGTCTGGAGACGCCGTGGAGAACGTTCTGCTGCCTGCAACATCCTCCAGCATGACCGGTTTGGCGGTGGGTCAGTCATGGTGTGGGGTGGCATTTCTTTGGGGGGCCGCACAGCCCTCCATGTGCTCGCCAGAGGTAGCCTGACTGCCATTAGGTACCGAGATGAGATCCTCAGACCCCTTGTGAGACCATATGCTGGTGCGGTTGGCCCTGGGTTCCTCCTAATGCAAGACAATGCTAGACCTCATGTGGCTGGAGTGTGTCAGCAGTTCCTGCAAGAGGAAGGCATTGATGCTACGGACTGGCCCGCCCGTTCCCCAGACCTGAATCCAATTGAGCACATCTGGGACATCATGTCTCGCTCCATCCACCAACGCCACGTTGCACCACAGACTGTCCAGGAGTTGGCGGATGCTTTAGTCCAGGTCTGGGAGGAGATCCCTCAGGAGACCATCCGTCACCTCATCAGGAGCATGCCCAGGCGTTGTAGGGAGGTCATACAGGCACGTGGAGGCCACACACACTACTGAGCCTCATTTTGACTTGTTTTAAGGACATTACATCAAAGTTGGATCAGCCTGTAGTGTGGTTTTCCACTTTAATTTTGAGTGTGACTCCAAATCCAGACCTCCATGGGTTGATAAATTGGATTTCCATTGATTATTTTTGTGTGATTTTGTTGTCAGCACATTCAACTATGTAAAGAAAAAAGTATTTAATAAGATTATTTCATTCATTCAGATCTAGGATGTGTTATGTTAGTGTTCCCTTTATTTTTTTGAGCAGTGTATATGGTTAATTTGAATGCAGAGCATAGTTGGATTGTAGTACCTTTGGACCGACTGTGTGGTGAATGCTTTGTGGTGCAGGCTGTAAGCTGTGGTCCAATGCCATGGAGATTCTGGAGGAGAAGGATGGGGTGGACACAGAGCTGCTGGTGTATGCCATGACCCTCATCAACAAGGTCGGTCTCTCTTTATTCCTCTCTCTCTCTTCATCTCTTTTTCACTCTCTCTCTACATCTTTTTCTCTCTCTACATTTGACTCACATCTCTTTGTCTTTTATTTCTTTCTCTCTTTCTACATCTCTCTCTCTAAATACATCTCTCTCTACATCTCTCTCTTTACAATTATCTCTCTCTCTCTCTCTCTCTATCACTCTCTCTCTCCCCCTCCCAAATGATGACATTTGTGTGTTTGTTTCAGACTCTAGCGGGCCTGCCTGACCAGGACTCATTCTATGACGTGGTGGACTGTTTGGAGGAGCAGGGCATGGAGGCCATGTCTCAGAGACACCGTAGCAGGAAGGGAACAGACCTGGACCTCATGGAGCAGTTTAACATTTACGAGGTACCTCCACCTCCTCGGCTTAGTGGAATTCACTTCCTGGCTTAGCCACTTAACTAGTTTGTTGTAGAAACACTACCAGAGCGCTATAGGTGCAAAACTTGGTCAAATATACAAATAAATACTTGACAAGCTTGATTTAGTTGGTCCTCAATAGGACCAATGGAATAGTCCTAAAGTGTTGACCCATGTCTGCTAGGGACCTCATGTCCCCTGCTAGTCTAACTGTTCCCTGTTGTGCCTCCAGACTGCTCTGCGCCACGAGGACGGGGACGACGAGAGCCAGCCGCCTACCGTGGGTCGGAAGAACCGGCGGCGTGCCAGCGTGGGGGGCACCAACGACCGGCGAGGCCTGGAGAGGAGACGAAGCCGGAGACACTCCCTCCAGAACGGGAGAGGCCTCACCTCGGCCCCCGCTTCCCCCAGCAGCCCTCACTCTCACGGGGGACACAACAGTAGCTTCCTGCCCTTCGGAGGCCAGGGCATCGACGACGTCAGCGAGAGGTGAGTTGGAGCAGAGGAGAGTGGGTGATGGGGGGGCAAACAGGAGAAGGGGAGGGGGAGAGGTAGAAAGTGTGAATGGGTTAAAGGGAGAAGCATATCCCTGCTTCTGTTGTTAACTGAAACTTGCCAATATGATCTTAAATGGTCAGCTGAAATTCTTCGGTTTATTTTTACTTCACTACCCAGAGAAGTCAGCTGTGAGGAACGGGAAAACACACAGATGATTCTGGATCCACGATACAGTTCAGAACAGGAAAGGGTTTGACTGCCAGTGTTGTATTACGTTACAGTCTTAGACAGATGTGTGTGTTCCAACCAGAGCCAATATGAATGAAGAATGTCATGATATAGTAATACAAGAGAGACAGAGCATGGGCTGCTGTTTCAAAGTGACGTTTAGATTCATCTTCAGACTGTCAATGTTTTGTGACCTCGTGGAGCTGCTGAAGGAAATAGGAAGCTTCTCTAAACAGTGATAGGAGTTATTAGGAGTTATTATTAATTATTAGGAGTTATTATTGGTTATTAGGAGCTATTATTAGTTATTACTGTGCTCGTGTCCCAAATGGCACCCTATTACCTATGTAGTGCACTACTTTTGGCACTAAAGGTACCATTTGGGATGCATCCCTGTATGTGTCCTATCTGTCACAAGTCATGTTTCCCTTTGAGGGAGTGTTTAGTGAATTTATAGTACAGTATAGTACATCTAATATGATAAGAAGTTCTCTGTTAGCCACCACAGGTACATTACATTTAAACATGTTGGCCATTTGGCAGACGCTCTTCTCCAGAGTGACTTACAGTCGGTGCATTCAACTAAGTTAAATAAGGCAACCACATATCACAGTCATTAAACCTTACTCATAACCTTCCTGTTTCAAGATGAAGGACCAATAATGTAAAACTATACTACAGTGCCTTCAGAAAGTATTCATTCCCCTTGACTTATTACACATTGTGTTGTGTTTCAGCCTGAATTCAAAAGTCAATACATTTTTTTCTCTCTCTCATCCATCTCCACACACTACCCCATAATGACCAAGTGAAAACATGTTTTTAGAAATGTTTGCAAATGTATTGAAATTGAAATACTGCAATATCTAATTTACATAAGTATTCACACCCCTGAGTCAATACTTTGTTGAAGCAGCTTTGGCAGCGATTTCAGCTGTGAATCTTTCTGGGTAAGTCTCTAAGAGCTTTCCACAACTGGATTGTGTAACATTTGCCCATTATTCTTTTCAAAATTCTTCAAGCTCTGTCAAATTGGTTGTTAATTATTGCTAGACAACAATTTTCAGGTCTTGCCATAGATTTTAAAACCGATTTGTAAGTCTAAACTGTAACTGGGCCACTCAGGAACATTCACTGTCTTCTTGCTAAGCAACTCCAAAGTAGATTTGGCCTTGTTTTAGGTTATTGTCCTTCTGAAAGATGAATTCATCTCCCAGTGTCTGGTGATAAGCAGACTGAACTAAGTTTTCCTCTAGGATTTAGCTCCATTCAATTTATTTTTTATCCTGAAAAATGATAAGCATACCCATAACATGATGCAGCCACCACTATGCTTAAAAATATGGAGATTGGTACAATGTGTTGTATTAATCAATCAATCAATCAAATTTATTTTTATATAGCCCTTCGTACATCAGCTGATATCTCAAAGTGCTGTACAGAAACCCAGCCTAAAACCCCAAACAGCAAGCAAAGCATGTGAAAGAAGCACGGTGGCTAGGAAAAACTCCCTAGGAAAAACTCCCTAGAAAGGCCAAAAACCTAGGAAGAAACCTAGAGAGGAACCAGGCTATGAGGGATGGCCAGTCCTCTTCTGGCTGTGCAGGGTGGATATTATAACAGAACATGGTCAAGATGTTAAAATGTTAAAATGTTCATAAATGACCAGCATGGTCAAATAATAATAATCATAGTAGTTGTCGAGGGTGCAACAAGCACGTCCGGTGAACAGGTCAGGGTTCCATAGCCGCAGGCAGAACAGTTGAAACTGGAGCAGCAGCACGGCCAGGTGGACTGGGGACAGCAAGGAGTCATCATACCAGGTAGTCTTGAGGCATGGTCCTAGGGCTCAGGTCCTCCGAGAGAAAGACAGAAAGAGAGAAAGAGAGAATTAGAGAGAGCATATTTAAATTCACACAGGACACCGGATAAGACAAGAGAAATACTCCAGATGTAACAGACTGACCCTAGCCCCCCGACACATAAACTACTGCAGCATAAATACTGGAGGCTGAGACAGGAGGGATCAGAAGACACTGTGGCCCCATCCGATGATACCCCCGGACAGGGCCAAACAGGCAGGATATAACCCCACCCACTTTGCCAAAGCACAGCCCCCACACCACTAGAGGGATGTCTCCAACCACCAACTTACCGTCCTAAGACAAGGCCGAGTATAGCCCACAACGATCTCCGCCATGGCACAACCCAAGGGGGGGCGCCAACCCAGACAGGAAGACCACGTCAGTGACTCAACCCACTCAAGTGACGCACCCCTCCCATGGACGGCATGGAAGAACACCAGTAAGCCAGTGACTCAGCCCCTGTAAAAGGGTTAGAGGCAGAGAATCCCAGTGGAAAGAGGGGAACCGGCAAGGCAGAGACAGCAAGGGCGGTTCGTTGCTCCAGCCTTTCCGTTCACCTTCACACTCCTGGGCCAGACTATACTTAATCATAGGACCTACTGAAGAGATAAGTCTTCAGTAAAGACTTAAAGGTTGAGACTGAGTCTGCGTCTCTCACATTGGTAGGCAGACCATTCCATAAAAATGGAGCTCTATAGGAGAAAGCCCTACCTCCAGCCGTTTGCTTAGAAATTCTAGGGACAATTAGGAGGCCTGCGTCTTGTGACCGTAGCGTACGTGTAGGTATGTACGGCAGGACCAAATCGGAAAGATAGGTAGGAGCAAGCCCATGTAATGCTTTGTAGGTTAGCAGTAAAACCTTGAATTATTAGATTTGCCCCAAACATAAAACTTTATATTCAGGACAAAAAGGGAATTGCTTTGCCACATTTTTTGCAGTATTACTTTAGTGCCTTGCTGCAAACAGGATGCATGTTTGGGAATATTTCAATGTCTGCTTTTTTATTTTGACCTATCGACCAATAGGCGCGAGGCATTGGAAAACCTCCCTGGTCTTTGTGGTTAAATAGGTTTTTCAAATTCACTGCTCTACTTAGGGACCGTACAGATAATTGTATGTGTGGGGTACAGAGATGAGGTAATCATTCAAAAATCATGTTAAACTGTCACAGTTGTCGAAAGGAGAAGCGGACCAAAGTGCAGCGTGTGTGTCGTTCCACATTTTATTTACACTGTGAAACTATGCAATACATATAAATAAACTGAATGACAAAAACAACAAACGTAACGCAGAGGTGAAACATACACTGACTCAAAGATAATCTCCCACAAACCCAGGTAGAAAAAAACCCTACTTAAGTATGATCTCCAATTGGAGACAACGAGGACCAGCTGCCTCTAATTGGAGATCATCCCAAACAAAACCAACATAGAAATACAAAACTAGAACATGAACATAGAAATAGAAAACATAGAAAAACACCCCCTGTCACGCCCTGACCTACTCTACCATAGAAAATAACATCTTACTATGGTTAGAACGTGACATAATGTCACGGTTGTCGTTGGGAAAGGAGGACCAAAATGCAGCAGGTATGTGGTTGCTCATCTTGAACTTTTATTAACTCAAAATGAACACCAAAATAACAAAACGAACTCATGATCACCGAAACAGTCTTCTGAGGCTCACATACGCTAGACAAGAAACAATCTCCCACAAAACCTACACCAAACAATTACCCATATATAGGACTCTCAATCAGAGGCAACGAGGAAGCACCTGCCTCCAATTGAGAGTCCCAACCCCCCCATTAACCTAATATAGAAATACACTCACTCGACTAAACATAGAAATACCTAAACATAGAACATAAACCAAAACCCGGAAATAATAAATCAAACGCCCTTCAACAAACACACCACCCCGAACCACATAAAACAAATACCCTCTGCCACGTCCTGACCAAACTACAATAACCATTAACCCTCATACTGGCCAGGACGTGACACATAAACACTATTATTGCACACAAAGCAATGTATTATGTGACTTGTTCAGCACATTTTTACTCCTGAATTTATTTCAGCTTGTCATAACAAAGGGATTGAATACTTATTGACTCAGACATTTCAGCTTTTCATTTTTAATCAATTTGTTAAAAAATATATATATTCAGGCTGTAGCACAACAAAATGTGGAAAAAGTCAAGGGGTGGGAAAGTCAAGGCACAGTGTGATGGCTACCTTTCACCCTGCCACACACAGCATCATACTATCCACCGTTAGCAATGACAGTTCTTTTTAACTTGCATTTCTGCTAGCATTTCTGCTAGCGCTCCAGTTCGGTTCTGCAGATAGTTCAATTGAACCCAGAGGGTTATATGATACTGACTCCCACCAGTCCAGTCCACCACACACAGGAAATTCAGACCGCCTTTGAAGATCAGTGTTTTCCATATCTGTAATGAAACACAGGCGGGCGGGTCAGAGGAAACTTGACAGCACAATGGGACTAGAAAAACTCTCGTATGCATATGATGTATGCGACAATCCTTTATCAATTAAAACCCTCCAGATATGACCACACAGTCACAGTCTAGTCAATGGTTGTGTCCCAAGTGACACCATTCTCCTACACTGTGCACTACTTTTGACCAAAGCCCATATGGCTCTGGTCAAAAGTAGTGCACTATATAGGGAATAGGGTGCCGTTTGGGATGTACACTATGATCATTGATCAACCTCTGGTCCGGGGACCGTTACTGGTCCCTAAGATGTTACTGGCTGGTCCAGAGCTGCTGGTGTATGCCAGATGGTTAGCTGACATTGATTTAGTCAGTTCTCATGCAGTTTTTTAACGTTATCAAGCACTGTATGTAATTAATGAAATGAGGACATACTAACTAAAAGCTATGAACTTCTTTGAACTATACTGCCTTGTGTACACATTTTTACGTCCCTTGTCAGTTTTGACAGGACGTGCTGTGTGTACTGCATTCTGTCTGTCAGTTCTTTGTCTCTTTTTCTAGACAGTTTTCTACTGTATTTTGTTCATGTTGTCTGTTGCAATTTTTCCTCCTTTTCCTCTTTCTACTCTTTCCCGTCTATTTTCTCCCTCCCCTCCCCTCCATCCATCCCTCCACCCCTCCTTTTCAGAGAGGAGGAAGAGGATGAGGAGGAAGAGGAGGAGGAGGATGAGGAAGATGATGAGAGTCATGATATCACAGAGACCACTAGAAAGGGCTTCCACAGGTACTTCAGGAAAACAGGTTTTCCCCCAAATAGAACCTCTTCTTCCGTATCTTTCTTTCAGTCTTGTCCTCCATCCATCTCTCCCTTACTGGACGATATATAGTGTTGTTAACCGTGTATGGGTGTGTTAGAACTACAAAAAAAGCATATCTGTTATTGTAAACGTGTAATGTATTCCCCTTGGATATACCCCACCCCCTTTGTCCTCCCCTTTGCTCTGTTACTCTGTTGTTTTAGCATGGTGCCCGTGCAGGCAGTAGAGGACTCCTCTAGCTTGTGTTCTCCTTTTCACTGTATGGTCAACCTCATCCCTGATGCCTCAGCCGCCTCAGAGAGAGAGAGAGAGAGTGTGGCCATGGCCAGCCCTATGGCCCCTGTGTCCACCCCCCCTAGAAACACTGGCTCTAACCCCCAGGATGTCTCTCCCAGTCCCAGATCTACTTCCCTGTTCATAGCGCTGGGCTGGGGGAGACTGCCAGGCACTGCCCACCCTCTGGGCCAACAGCACAGCACCTCTGTAACCTCCTCTTCCTCCCTCTCCTGCTCCTCCTCCCCCTCGAGGGGACGTAGTCAGTCCTACCTCCAACTGCCCAAGCCCCTCCCCCTCCCCCTTGACGTGGACCTGAGCCAGGTGTCTGCCTCTGCTGGGGCCGAGGAGTGTGTTGAGAGGGGCGTGGCCAGACAACAGCGCTACAGGTAGAGGTGCAGCAGCAACAGGAGCTATACAGTTCACTACTTCACCTCTGGCATTACATTCACTATGAAGGAATACCTCCCCAACTCTTAAATATACACTGTCATCCCTCAACACTGGTGTCTGTGTCTGCCTGGCTTGCTCCCTCACAATCCACTTGGCTGAGAAGCTGCCGTACTGAATGTCTTTTGGACAGGGGTATAGACGGTGTTAATGTCTACCGTGTCAGACAGATTCTGTGTTGTCGAGTCATATTTGCTTTCCATGGCCTACGAGGCACTTGTAGATGGTCTTCCTCATGCATGTTATGTATGCTCTAGCTTGTGTCCAGTTGAACACATCTTTAGCTTGCCTCGGCATTCCTTTGGCCTTTAAAGGCCCAGTGCAGTAAAACATTTGATTTTTTCTGTGTTGTATATATATTTCCACACTATGAGGTTGGAATAATACTGTGAAATTGTGAAAATAATGAAAATACCCTTTTAGTGTAAAACTGATTGAAAAGACGGCCTGAAATCTCCGCCTGTTTTGATGGGATGATTTGGCCTGCCTGGTGACATCACCAGGCGGTAAATGAGTTTCAGAAATGAAACACCACATGTACATTTAACCATTCGTTAGAAAAAATGACAATGCATAGTCTTGGTATTAGGGCTCTGCTCCTTCAGGCTAGCTCACTGCCAGAGCCAAGCGTCATATGAACAGGATCAAATAACTGCAGGCAGTGAGCATGACATGCTATATCAAACCCCTGAAGGAAGAAACACAGAACCCGCAGGTGGAGGCTGGGGTGCTGGTGGGATATCAGAATCAGCAAGCATAGCGAGTAACAGCTAGTTACAGCAACAACGACAGCAAGAGACACCAGTGCATGCATTCACGTGCCATTCAGCATCCAGGAAGCATGTGTACAACTGGTAAACTTAAATAGACTGAATGGAAGTATAGTGTGAATCCAATTGGTGCAATATCTGCTGATGTCACCACACTGGGGTTTCCCTCCTGAACCGGCTCCACTTTATTAATAGACCAATAAGAAAGAGATTTACAAACCTCTCTGCAATAACAGCTAGTTTTTATTTTTCCCCTCCGTACTCAAACCACTCCCAGATAGTCCTAGCTAAATTCTTGCTTGAGAAATTGCTCTTTCCTAAGAAGCTATTTTTGTTTATTTTTGACCATTTGAACTGAAAAACAATCACTGTGAGGTACTTAATAGTTACCCAGAAATGATTTGATGTTGAGATAAAAACGTCTACATTGGGCCTTTTAAAGATAGTTTAACACCAGGTGCCCAGTAGGCTGCTACATTTTCCTGTCCGCTGTGTTTTATTTTATGTTGCTTCTATCATCCATCCCGGATGGCACGCATACACACGAAAAAAAAGAAAGAGAAGAATTTGAACAAAGACGTATCATTTCCTTGACTGAGTCAGCTGCTAGATGTGCAACTCCAGTTGAGAACACTACGTTTTCCTGACATTTACTGCTCATCTGTCTTTCATTGTGGCGTTGCACCACAGTTAAACCCAGACATGCCTAGAAAATAAAATTCAAAAATGAAAACGCACCATAACTCACGTTTGAGTGTCTCTTAGATGTCTGTGTAATGTTGTGTGGAGCTGCAGCAACAGAGATAGGATGGAAAGTAGTGTTGCCATATTGTGAACAGACCAGGCCCGAAGTGCCTCAGTGTGTAGGCCTACAGTAGAGCGCTCCCTACCTCCTATCCCATATCATCCTAGTCTTAATGACCCACCAGGAAGTAGAGGTCTTTGAACTGTGGGCTTAAAGGGAATTAAAAAAAGGTTTGATTGTTTTTAAAGAGTATGTAGAGTCCGTGTCGGTGGGGGGAGGGACAGAAACATTCTCTTGCTTCTTGGAATCACCATGTATCTTGCTACTATCCTTCAGTCAATCGTTCTCCAGACTTCCGTTTTCTTTGTGTTTAACCCTTGCATGTTTCTTTCCTTCATTACAATTTGTACTTGACTGTCCCTCTCCTCTCTCTCTCCTCACTGTTTCCCTTCAGCAGCCAAACAGCTGTATTGTATACATCTAGAGCACCCGTTAGTGCTGGAAGGTAAGACTTAGCCACTAGGTTAACACTAGTCTTATAGTCTTATAGGTAAGACTTAGCCTCCAGGTTAACACTAGTCTTATAGTCTTATAGGTGTAACCCTCTCACCAGGCTCAAATATGACTCTCACAATATGAACTTATGCAGAGTATCTCAGCAGCATGGGATGTTAGGTGAGAAGGACATCTCCAATAAGAATTCCTATTGTAAACTATCTAGGGTTATGACAATAGGGTATTAACTTCAGATGAAATGATTGTAGGTTTCTGTTATTGAATCAGGATAAACCATCCCATGCATTCAATTAAATTGAAACAATCAATGACTCCACCAAGGCAACATACATAACGTTCCATATGTGTATTAAAACATTTTCAAACACAAATACATTTTCAGACACAACATCAAAAGAAATAAAAAATAATAAACCCCAATGAGTCATGCACAACCCGTGTCCAAATTATTTCAAGTTTGCTTAACTTCTCTAGGGCCAGTGGGACGAAATCATCCCACCTACGTAACAGCCAGTGGAATCCTGTGGCGTGTTATTCAAATACCTTAGAAATGCTATTACTTCAATTTCTCAAACATATGACTATTTTACACCATTTTAAAGACAAGACTCTCGTTAATCTAACCACACTGTCCGATTTCAAAAAGGCTTTACAACAAAAGCAAAACATTAGATTATGTCAGCAGAGTACCCAGACAGAAATAATCAGACACCCATTTTTCAAGCTAGCATATAATGTCACATAAACCCAAACCACAGCTAAATGCAGCACTAACCTTTGATGATCTTCATCAGATGACACTTCTAGGACATTATGTTATACAATACATGCATTTTTTGTTCAATCAAGTTCATATTTATATCAAAAACCAGCTTTTTACATTAGCATGTGACGTTCAGAACTAGCATACCCCCCGCAAACTTCCGGTGAATTTACTAAATTACTCACGATAAACGTTCACAAAAAACATAACAATTATTTTAAGAATTATAGATACAGAACTCGCTATGTCCGATTTTAAAATAGCTTTTCGGTGAAAGCACATTTTGCAATATTCTAAGTAGATAGCCCGGCATCACAGGGCTAGCTATTTACACACCCACCAAGTTTAGCCCTCACCAAACTCAGATTTACTATAAGAAAAATTGGATTACCTTTGCTGTTCTTCGTCAGAATGCACTCCCAGGACTTCTACTTCAATAACAAATGTTGGTTTGGTCCCAAATAATCCATAGTTATATCCAAATAGCGGCGTTTTGTTCGTGCGTTCAAGACACTATCCGAAAGGGTAAATAAGGGTTACGCGCCCGACGCGTTTCGTGACAAAAAAAATCTAAATATTCCATTACCGTACTTCGAAGCATGTCAACCGCTGTTTAAAATCAATTTTTATGCTATTTTTCTCGTAAAAAAGCGATAATATTCCGACCGGGAATCTGTGTTTTAGTACAAAGAGAGAGAAACTAAAAACATGGTGTCGCCCTGTGCACGCGCCTCAGCTCATTGTCCTCTGATAGACCACTTAACCAAAGGCGCTAAAGTTTTTCAGCCAGCGGCTGGAATTATATCATTCAGTTTTTTCCCGGGTTCTGAGAGCCTATGGGAGCCGTAGGAAGTGTCACGTTACAGCAAAGATCCTACATTTTCAATAAACAGAGCCAAGAAGCCCAAGGAATGGTCAGAGAGGGTACTTCCTGTACAGAATCTTCTCAGGTTTTTGCCTGCCATTTGAGTTCTGTTATACTCACAGACACCATTCAAACAGTTTTAGAAACTTTAGGGTGTTTTCTATCCAAAGCCAATAATTATATGCATGTTCTAGTTTCTGGGCAGTAGTAATAACCAGATTAAATCGGGTACGTTTTTTATCCGGCCGTGTAAATACTGCCCCCTAGCCCTAACAGGTTAAATAAACCGTTGGCGCACGTTGGAGCTCAAAAACAAAATGACGACACCCAAAAATATCCAGAAGCACCTCACGTTGTGGTTACTCACTGCTTGGTAGATATTCCCTCAGAGAAGTATGGCAGTTCCATGCAGGTTTCCTCACAAAGTCCAAGGCAAGCACAGCTACCCATGCAGACAGTAGCCGTAACCGATATCCCATGGGAACACGAACTCGTTAAGTTTCCCAAGCAATTATCTCCCGGTGTCACACGATGCTAGGCTAACCTCAAGGCTGGCAAATACCTCCACGACGAGACAGTAGCTTCAGTCTTTACTAAGTTTTAACAAAATTATAACAACTCTTTTATAAACTAAAACATGTATTTCCCTTCATATCTTAGTAGGTATGGGTTTTGTTCTAGTTCTGTCGTCTTCTTTTATAATTTTTCTTCACCAACCGTCCTAAGGTAAAACGTCCATCCCTTCATCAACGTCTTTTTTCCCTCTCTTTTCTCCCAGGCCTCCCGTTAACCAGGTCAACTCCCATTGGCCACAACTTAACAAGCGACCTTATTGGTCAAAACTTAAACTTCAAAGTAAAACAAACTATTCACTTATACATTAAATAAATATTTCTTCAAAAAGCATAATGCATTAACAACATTACAGTTTAGGAGCAATTCAATCATCTTTTAAATATAATACCAATTAATTATAACAAATAAACTCAATACCTGGTTCAAACAAGGGTATTACATAGGTAAGAATTAGCCTCCAGGTTAACACTAGTCTTATAGTCTTATAGGTAAGACTTAGCCTCCAGGTTAACACTAGTCTTATAGTTTTATAGGTAAGACTTAGCCTCCAGGTTAACACTAGTCTTATAGTCTTATAGATAAGACTTAGCCTCCAGGTTAACACTAGTCTTATAGTCTTATAGGTAAGACTTAGCCTCCAGGATAATACTTGTCTTATAGTCTTATAGGTAAGACTTAGCCTCCAGGTTAACACTAGTCTTATAGTCTTATAGGTAAGACTTAGCCTCCAGGTTAACAGTAGTCTTATAGTCTTATAGGTAAGACTTAGCCTCCAGGTTAACACTAGTCTTATAGTCTTATAGGTAAGACTTAGCCTCCAGGTTAACACTAGTCTTATAGTCTTATAGGTAAGACTTAGCCTCCAGGTTAACAGTAGTCTTATAGTCTTATTGGTTAGACTTAGCCTCCAGGTTAACAGTAGTCTTTTAGTCTTATTGGTTAGACTTAGCCTCTGCTATCTTAGGGCATCTATTTAGATACTGTAAACGCAGGGGGGTTGAGGGGAATTTGGTTCCCTTTAGTGAAACAAATTTCTACATGAAACTCATTTCTACATTTCTAAATGTTATTTTTAGCTGAATTCCTAGTGATTTGACAGTGGTGATCTGGACACCCTGGAGATTTAAATTATTCGTCAGTGCTTTCCAGCTGTATCAAACATACCATGACATGGCAGTGAACCCTGCTGCTGCATGCTGAGCACCTCTTGGAATGCAACGCTGCTTGCTTCACTATCTCATTCAACAGAGCCATTAAAAAGCACCTTAAAAAGCAGCAGGGTTGTTTAGGGGTCAGCTCTGCTCTTGAGTACAGTCATTTCCTCCCTTAAGTTGAATCCCACTCAAGTCTCGCTGCTCTTGGCTGTGTGCTTGTCTTGGGTGTCTGGCGACTGCCTTTCAGGACCTCCACAGGCAGAGGAACAGTGGGTTAACTGCCTTGTTCAGGGGCAGAACGACAGATTTCTACCTTATCAGCTCGGGTATTCGATCCAGCAACCTTCCGGTTACTGGCCCACACTCTAACCACTAGGCTACCTGCCACCCCTTATATAGTGCAATACCTTTGACCACAGCCCGTTGGGCACTATATTGGGAATAGGGTGCCATTTGTGCTGCACACAGAGAGTGGAATAAGCCTGATGCCCGCTGGCTGCTGATGCCAGCTGCCCAGAGAGAGTGGAATAAGCCTGATGCCCGCTGGCTGCTGATGCCAGCTGCCCAGAGAGAGTGGAATAAGCCTGATGCCCGCTGGCTGCTGATGCCAGCTACCCAGAGAGAGTGGAATAAGCCTGATGCCTCCTGGCTGCTGATGCCAGCTGCCCAGAGAGAGTGGAATAAGCCTGATGCCTCCTGGCTGCTGATGCCAGCTGCCCAGAGAGAGTGGAATAAGCCTGATGCCTCCTGGCTGCTGATGCCAGCTGTCCAGAGAGAGTGGAATAAGCCTGATGCCCGCTGGCTGCTGATGCCAGCTGCCCAGAGAGAGTGGAATAAGCCTGATGCCTCCTGGCTGCTGATGCCAGCTGCCCAGAGAGAGTGGAATAAGCCTGATGCCTCCTGGCTGCTGATGCCAGCTGCCCAGAGAGAGTGGAATAAGCCTGATGCCTCCTGGCTGCTGATGCCAGCTGCCCAGAGAGAGTGCTAGAAAGGCTGTCCTCATAGAGCAGTGTGAGATGTGTGATGACCATGGTGATAAACCTATAGAAAACTATACTGTCAGTGTATACCCATGATGCGAATAGGTCTCATGGTCATACACAGAACTACAGTCAGCCTTGGTTAGTCCACACTGTACAACCACAGCTATTTAACATACAGTGGGAAAGGTTTAGTTTAGTTTATTCATTCGACCATTTTAAAAAACAAGCACACATAAAACTTGAAAAAGCCATACATGCACATGAATAAAATCATTGAGGATAACGCACAATAAAGTCTGGGACTTATTTCCATTGTGGTCCTCTTGAGACAAGATGGCTAGACAAGACCGAACACAGTATGGCAGTGAAGTAATAAAATAAAAACATAGAAGAAGAACATCTATCTCATCATTCCAGTTATATCATAGGGGTTATTCATATGGGCACAGAAGTGCATTTTAAAGCTGTCCAGAGAGGACGTTGTTTTTATAAGCACGTGTCTGGTCTTTTTTCACACCATACTTTGAGTTAGTGAATGTCACACAGTGACCGAATCAGAGCCTAAAGTTGGGATGAGTCCCAAATGGCACCCTATTCCCTTTATAGTGCGCTACTTTTGACAAGGGCCCATAGGGCTCTGGTTAAAAGTAGTGCATATATAGGGAATAGTGTCCCATTTGAGACACACATCCTTAGTGTTGTGAATTATAACCGTGAATAACAATGTTTCCTCTTCCTGTTGTTTCCAGCCGACACATAGGCCACGTCATGGTGCTCCCTGGCAGGTCCCAGGGTGTAGCCAGCGCCCCCACCACCCCTGTACACCGCTCCCAGGGTGTAGCCAGCGCCCCCACCACCCCTGTACACCGCACCTTTGCCACCTCAGGGGCCCCACAGCTGGACTCCAAGCCTGACAGGTCAGCACTCAATCAATCAATCAATCAATCAGTCAATTAAATAAGCCACCTCTGTGTATGAGTTCCAGACCTGGATTGAAATATTATTTATTTTCTTTCAAGTAATTTAGGTGCGCTTGTTTTAGCTTGCCCAGCGTAATAGGACCAATGGAATAGTAATATGGTCTTCCTCTGTTTGGTTACCCAGACCTTCTCTGGGGAGCTTGTTGTCCTCCTCCTACAGACAACACCAGGAGTCTCTGACTGCAGAGAGAGAGAGGAGGAGACAAGAGAGGGAGGAACGACTGCAGAAAATCGAGAGGGAGGAGAGGACCCGCTTCAAGTGAGTCCCAACCTGCATCACATCACACTACTCATAGATGGAATTATCCTTTTCACGTTTACATTGCAGTTCAGTTCCCTCATTAAAAGTCCCAAACCAATTAACCAGAATCAAACACGGAACTACTTTGTCCACAGCTTTATACACTTATCTGTAAGGTTACTGGCTGGAGTGATGTAGTTTTGTCTGGGATGAATAAGAGTCTGAGCCTTGTTCCACAATATATCAGACGAGTTGGAGATGTTTAGAGACTGGACATACTTGTCTGTCTGTCTGTTTATTATGGTCATCAGTCAGGGACATACTGTGGATCTAAGGAGGAGATACATGGTCTGCATCCCAAATGGAGATCTACTGGGCCATAGGTCTCTGGTCAAAAGTAGGGCACTTATTATGGGATATGGTGCAATTTGGGGTGCAGCCATGGAGACGTTGGTTGGGCAGAAAACAAAGTCCTGCTGGCCTGTCTTTTACTTGTTTTCTATGGCCATATAAAGAGCTGGATGTCAGATGGAGCGCTGGAAAGCTCCTCTGGTCTGTGTGTCTCCTCTGTCATGTCAGACTATTTCTCTCCCACAGTATCTACAACTATTCACACTCATTGGTTAACTAAGGATGTCTTTTAAAAAGGTACTATAGAATGTGAATGAAAACAAATATGAATTGATAGGCACAATAAGATACAGATCTCACATTCTTTACACATACTGTCTGTCTCTCTCTCTCTCTCTCTCTCTCTCTCTCACACACTCACTTACTTGGAACATTATCAGTCGGGATTACATGGACAAGAGGGAAGAGACAAGACAGGCCAGAGAAGAGAGGTATGTTGTCTACTTTCATTTCTAATATACAAATAGACACAGTGCTCTCTAGCAATGTAGATTCTAGAATCATTCAGATAGACACAGTGCTCGCTAGCAAGGTAGATTCTAGAATCATTCAGATAGACACAGTGCTCTCTAGCAATGTAGATTCTAGAATCATTCAGATAGACACAGTGCTTTATATCAATTAAGATTCTAGAATCATTCAGATAGACACTGTGCTCTATATAAATGTAGATTCTAGAATTATTCAGATAGACACTGTGCTTTATATAAATCTAGATTCTAGAATCATTCAGATAGACACTGTGCTCTATATAAATGTAGATTCTAGAATCATTCAGATAGACACTGTGCTCTATATAAATGTAGATTCTAGAATCATTCAAATAAACACTGTGCTCTATATAAATCTAGATTCTAGAATCATTCAGATAGACACAGTGCTCTATATAAATGTAGATTCTAGAATCATTCAGATAGACACAGTGCTCTATATAAATCTAGATTCTAGAATCATTCAGATAAACACTGTGCTCTATATAAATGTAGATTCTAGAATCATTCAAATAAACACTGTGCTCTATATAAATCTAGATTCTAGAATCATTCAGATAGACACAGTGCTCTATATAAATGTAGATTCTAGAATCATTCAGATAAACACTGTGCTCTATATAAATGTAGATTCTAGAATCATTCAAATAAACACTGTGCTCTATATAAATCTAGATTCTAGAATCATTCAGATAGACACAGTGCTCTATATAAATCTAGATTCTAGAATCATTCAGATAGACACAGTGCTCTATATAAATGTAGATTCTAGAATCATTCAAATAAACACTGTGCTCTATATAAATCTAGATTCTAGAATCATTCAGATAGACACTGTGCTCTATATAAATCTAGATTCTAGAATCATTCAGATAGACACTGTGCTCTATATAAATGTAGATTCTAGAATCATTCAGATAGACACTGTGCTCTATATAAATCTAGATTCTAGAATCATTCAGATAGACACTGTGCTCTATATAAATGTAGATTCTAGAATCATTCAGATAGACACTGTGCTCTATATAAATGTAGATTCTAGAATCATTCAGATAGACACTGTGCTCTATATAAATGTAGATTCTAGAATCATTCAGATAGACACTGTGCTCTATATAAATGTAGATTCTAGAATAATTCAGATAAACACTGTGCTCTATATAAATCTAGATTCTAGAATCATTCAGATAGACACTGTGCTCTATATAAATGTAGATTCTAGAATCATTCAGATAGACACAGTGCTCTATATAAATGTAGATTCTAGAATCATTCAGATAAACACTGTGCTCTATATAAATGTAGATTCTAGAATCATTCAGATAGACACAGTGCTCTATATAAATGTAGATTCTAGAATCATTCAGATAAACACTGTGCTCTATATAAATGTAGATTCTAGAATCATTCAAATAAACACTGTGCTCTATATAAATCTAGATTCTAGAATCATTCAGATAGACACAGTGCTCTATATAAATCTAGATTCTAGAATCATTCAGATAGACACAGTGCTCTATATAAATCTAGATTCTAGAATCATTCAAATAAACACTGTGCTCTATATAAATCTAGATTCTAGAATCATTCAGATAGACACTGTGCTCTATATAAATCTAGATTCTAGAATCATTCAGATAGACACTGTGCTCTATATAAATCTAGATTCTAGAATCATTCAGATAGACACTGTGCTCTATATAAATGTAGATTCTAGAATCATTCAGATAGACACTGTGCTCTATATAAATCTAGATTCTAGAATCATTCAGATAGACACTGTGCTCTATATAAATCTAGATTCTAGAATCATTCGGCTGTAATAAGTACAACAGAAAGACTCTGACATGAGGGACTAATATGCCTTGAAACCTTTTTGAGGAGAATTGTTAGCAGATGTAGAACAAGTCAGGCTCAGCCTCTGGGCTGAAATATAGGTGTCAGGCCCCCTCTAGACCTGCTGCTGTGCATTAAGACAACTACAACTGAATGGGACGAGGTGTGGAATTGGCTTTAAGTCATGGATACGGTCCAGATAAGGTAGGCTATGTGTAATGTACCACCTTCCAGACATATGTAGGATCAGTGTTATTTAAAACAGGAATCCTAAGTTATGTCTGCTGCCTTTTTGAAATGTATGTCCAGTAAATTGATAGGATTTTCAGTCCCGTACCTCTGACTGAATAGAGTGTGACGTCTAAATCAAGATGAAACACTGTTATCAGACCCATCTGCGGAGAAGTCCAGGTAGTTTTCTGTAGCTATCTTCAACATTTATGTGTCAATGAAGCACCTGGAGAAATCCGAGAAGCATCACAGAGTCCCAGACATTTGGCCACTGTTTCAGAAAAGGAAGTGTGAGGGAACTGAATACAGTATATTACTGGTATCGGTGGCAGTAGCCTCGAGGTTAGAGAAGCAGGAATCTTCTCCTACCCCCATGAGATAGAGATGATATAACAATAGACCTAAACAGGTGGAGTAACATCCTTTTTGAAGAATATTCTGTGACTTCCTCTTCCAGATATAAGTGCGTTGAGAGGCTTGCAGCAGAGGAGTATGAGAAAGAGAGAGAGCGTGCGAGAGCGCCACCTAGGGGGCGCACAGAGATCACCCTGAGCCTGAGCCCCACCCCCTCCAGTCGCTCCGCCTCCCCCCGCTGTGCCACGCCCTCCTCCATCGCCTCTCTGGAAGACGCTGGCACCATTCCATCCCAGACATACCAGACGCAGGGTAAATAACCTTTTCCAAACGTTTAACCAACATTAAAGCTCCCATCCCAGACTCAGAGTAACATAACGTTCTCCAAACATTTAACTATCATTACCGGTCCAGAGAAGTTTTATGTATTAGTTCCCGGGGTCTGAATTAACACATGGAGGGTGATTCACTCACACTTTGGAATTAGATTCAGCTGGACTAATGATGGCTGCATGTTGTCTGTTGGGGGAAAAATCAGCAGGACTTGATAAGAAAAGGATTTAATTCTTGTTTTTCTGTGTGCTTCAGAATGAGGTGTCTGTAAGTGTATGTTGCTAAATCCCAAATATGTTTTGGGATGGGATGGATATTACTTGAGCTGCCTGTGGGAAAATGCTTTGCATGATGGTTTGAAATGTAGTGAGAGGCTAGCTTTTAGGTCCCAGGCATACCCCAGTGATTTGTATGCGATTGTAGTGTGGTTTGGCTGTGGTAGCGCCAGCCGCTAGGGCGTGGAACTCTTAATATGGGGTTCCATTCACATTCTACAGTAGGAGCCAGGAAGAGGTGTGGTGGACTGCGGACTACAGCACTGACCATAGAGGGACAAGCCTTTCAATACCTCACAGACTCAGTTATGATGATACATGAATGAATATCATGAGAACTAGATGTTGCTAGTCTGGGGTGGTTATTCTAACCTACCAAAATGGGATAATGGGATCAAATGAGATGTTGAATCTAATTTTGAAACACATTGTCATCATAGCTGTTCATTCATTTCCTGTAACATTCAATGAAGTACGAATTGACATGCTTAACGACTTGTGCTCCGGACTGAAATCTAGACAATTTATCATTTTAATTAATTAAATGTCACAGAGCAATTTTATGGTTTTTACATTATAAACAAGATCATTTAAAAATGATATCAGACAATATTGAAAAGGCACACAATCGAAACCCTTACAGTAGCGTTCTGTTTTGTTTGGTCCTGTTTTCTTTACCAGGAAGTGAAGTAGACGTAGAGCCAAGCCGTGACCTTCAGACTAGAACTACAAGTCCAGCGCCAGAGTTAATAGTATCAGGACCTTCTCCAGAACCCACAGAGTCCCCCTCCCAAACCCCCTCAGCGCCAGGCGAGGAGCAGGCAGAGACAGAGACGCAGGCAGAGACAGAGACGCAGACAGAGAAGCAGGAAGTAGCTGAAGTTGAGCCCAAGGAGGAAGTACTAGAGCTAGTGGAGTTAGCGGTAGATGAACAGACACAGGGTAAAGAGCAGGAAGAAAGTGAGGAGGAGGAGGAGGGTAAGGAGGAAGAGAGACAGCCAGGGAATGAGGTGGAGGGAGAAGAGAAGGTAGAAGAGGAGGTAGAGGGAGAAGAGGTGGGGATAGAAGATGTAGAAGTGGTAGAGATGGAGGAGGAGGGAGAGAGGGAGCAGGCTGCGTCGGAGGAGAGGGAGGTGGAGGAGAGACTGGTCCTCCTCAGTGAGAAGGAGAGGCAGAACGAGGAAGTGAATGAGAAGGACAACTGTTCTGCCTCCAGTATCTCCTCAGCCAGTAGCACTCTGGAGAGAGAGGAGAGGGAGGAGAAAGTCAACAACAACCATGAACCAGGTACCAGCTGCCCATCAGCAGGAAATACAGACTTTAGGACACTTGGCCTTTTATGGCTTAACATTTGACTTGTGATTTGTGCCCATACTGTAAATGGAACACTTGCTAATCTTCCATATGCTGTACATCAGTAGGCAAACATTGAAGTTCAACTCATGTCAGAACATTTCATTCTGCCCATGCTCTCATTTCAGTTTCTGATATATAGATCTGCTCTCTATTCTGTTCTGAAGGCTAGCAATCCAATAGTAATCCAATCCACCCTTCCTCCTTGTGTTTGTCCACCTCTAGGCCAGTGCATTAAGGAGGAAGACGTGAACGGGCAGTGCAGCAAGATCCTCAACAGCAAGCGCTTCATGCTGGACATGCTCTATGCCCAGAACAAGACCACTGCTGACGAGGACGAAGAGAAGGCGGGAGAGACGGAACAGACGGAGAAATGCAAAGAGGGGATGGAGACGTCATCACTGGAGGGTCAGGACGGGTCGTCGGTGGCCAGCCTAGCCAGTCGTATCTCTACACTTGAGGCCAGCAGGCAGGCCTGCGAGGAGAACGTCAAGAAGATGGAGGTGCAACACCTGGAGAACCAGGGGAGCGTCAGGGCCGTGGCCGAGAAATTTGGAGACCTTGTTAAAAGCCTTGTGTCGCCTCACGAGCTGGAGGCATTGGAGAAGCAGCAGGGGCAGCTTCAACCTGATAAAGACAAAGCTCCTCTGGCCCTGTCCTCCTCTCCCCTACCTCCGAAGAAGGAGTCAGATTATATCTGGGACCAGCTGATGGCAGCCCCCAGGGAGCTGCGAATTAAAGAGATGGACTTTACAGACCTGGCAGACGAGGATGATCTGGACATCCTAGACGTGGACAGTGTGCTGATGGGCTCCAGTGACTTGATGATCCCTCCCCCTCCTCCCTGTCTCTCCGCCCTGCCCCCTCCCCCTCCCCTGGGCCTGTTTGGCTGCCCCCCGCCCCCTCCTGTCCCTGGCATGATGCCCCCTCCCCCGCTCTTCATGGCCCCCGGACCCGCCCAGCCCTACCCGGGGTCCCCCCAGCTGAGCCGAGGGACAGGGGAGCCCCCTCTGTTCCAGAAGAAGAAGAAGACTATCCGTCTTTTCTGGAACGAGGTAAGGCCAATGGACGGCCAGTACAGGAACCACAAGCGTTGTAGAGAGTCTCTCTGGTCCAAACTGGAGCCGGTCAAAGTGGACACGTCCAAGCTGGAACACCTGTTTGAAACAAAGTCCAAGGAGCTGCCTGTTACCAAGGTACCTTTGTTGACTGTTTTGGTACTGCATATTTATACGTATAGGAAATGTATGTGGTTTGCTCAAGAAATTCATTTGTGAAATGATGTCACTTAAGCATTTAGGGGCGGTTTCCCAGACCCAGATTAAGACTAGTCCAGGAAACAGCCCCATAGATGCTTCCAACTTGTCCTCTTCCTCCAGAGCACATAGGTTTAGACATAAGGTGCGGATCTACTATCCAGCTTCGCCGTGTTGGTAAAGGCTGACCTGCATGTTGTCTGCTCTGGTTGGATTCTCAAAGCTGACAGAGGAAACTATGTTTTCTCTTCATAATTCACTGTTTCCTTCTGTGTGTGTGTTTCTGTTTTGGTTTTGTCCATTGAGCCTGTTGAGCTGGAGCCCCGTGCTCATGCTTCAGGCTTCTTTCATCCACAGCAACAAAAGTAGTGCCATTTATAGGGAACAGGGTGCCATTTGGGAAGTAACCCTGCTGTCCATGGTGACGTTCTGACCTCGCCCCACCCCACGCTGTCTCCTGCTTCAGCCTATTGAAGAATGCAGTGCAGGATTTAAACCAGATTGTCTTAAATGTACTGTAGGTTAACCCTGTCGTCCCGACCTGCTAGTAGACAGAATGATAGAATGTGATGGATTCCCTCTAGTATCTTGTCAACATCATCAAAGGTGCAGCCTGTCTTCTATAAAGTTTTCTCCATCACTTTAAACTCAACTGACTCTGAGATGGTCCAAAACTGAAAGCAGGAGTGATATATAGAAATATAGACGTAGCTAGATATACTGTAGAGAGGCCAACCACACAGGGAGATCAGATCTACTATAAAAGGTCATATACAATATTATATTCACACAGTTTTGGTCCCTTGCCCTGATCCATTGTGATTGAGACACTCTAGTTCTGAACGTTTCAACATTTGATCTCACCGTCATTTGTTAATGGTGTATTTTTATGTTGAAAGTTTTATGGAATCCCTGGACTGATATTATGTATAATACATTTGCAAAAATGTCTAAAAACCTGTTTTCGCTTTGTCATTATGGGGGTTTCTGTGTAGATTGATGAGGAAAATGTTTTATTTAATGCATTTTAGACTAAGGCTGTAATGTAATAAAATGTGGAAAAAGTGAAGGGCTCTGAATACTTTTCCGAATGTACTGTATAGTATAATACTAGTACTTTATTGTTGTTAATATAATGTCCTGTTTCTGTGTATCTCTACTCAGAAAACAGCAGTGGATGGGAAACGACAAGAGATTATTGTCCTGGACTCCAAACGAAGCAATGCCATCAACATCGGGCTGACCGTCCTCCCCCCTCCCCGCACCATCAAGACAGCCATCCTCAACTTTGACGAGTACGCTTTGAACAAGGAGGGGATCGAGGTAAGCTGCATGTGACATGGTGTATTGAAATGATTGGACTATTATGATTATATATCCTAGTCGTTATCGATGTGTATCTCTAGCAAAGTCACTGTAACCATTATCTCTTGAGTGTGAATCTGAGATGTCTCGTCATCTCAATGAAAGCATGTTGGAAAAAACATGTCTGTTTATCTGTACGGTCAATACTGAAAACACTGCTTATTTCTGACCTGCCAAACAAACAAGTCATTCACTTCAACTGAGTCCAAAATAAACTTGGTTTCACTTAAAACCTGCACAAAAAAAGACATACGTTTCCAATGTATTTCCACAACCAACTTTTCACTCCAAAAAATGTATGTTTTCAATGAGTTGGGACTGGATGTGGTCAGTGTGGACATGTCATGTGGTTTCTCAGCTGGAAGCCTGGAATCTTAGCTTATCTCATATAATTAATTATTGGTACGTACCATTAAAAGTTAGCTCCACATGCATATTTTAAGATGGTTTTCTAACCATAATATAGACCTTTGGAGGACTTCAGATGGTGGACATAATGATTCATGTTGCATCTCCTCCGTCTTATATAATCTGCTGACCTTTTCCATCTTTTCCATGGGAACATTCTTATTTAGAGAGGAGCACTGCAATGTACTGCTCTACCTTCTATGTCTATTTCTCACAGACAGACAGCAGCAGAAAGGTAGAATGTTCAGATGTCTGAGGTTGTAGGCCAAGGCAGGAATTACTATTTTTCCAATAGCAAATATGTTCGTTTGATAATAAAAAATAACTGGAAAATTAGAAACATTCCATCTCTCCCACCACTCATCTCTATCTCCATCCCTCCCTTTCCTCTTCTCCTTCAAACTCCCCCTTTCCTCTCCCATCTCCACGTCCGTCCTCCCTTTCTTCTCCTCCTTCAAATCCCTCCTTTCCTCTCCTCTTTCAACTCTGGTCCAGCCTCTCCAACCTAATGTGTGTGTGTGTGTGTGTCTGTGTATCTGAGGGGTTGGTACAGAAGCAGACACATTTATGTCTCCTATGGATTCATGAAGTCTTCTTGTCCTCCTTTCCTAGAAAATCCTGACGATGATCCCAACGGAGGAGGAGAAGCAGAGGATCCAGGATGCTCAGCTGGTGAACCCTGACGTCCCCCTGGGATCAGCAGAGCAGTTCCTCCTCACCCTGTCCTCCATCACGGAGCTGTCCGCCCGGCTGCAGCTCTGGGCCTTCAAGATGGACTACGAGGTCACGGAGAAGGTCAGAGCACCGCCACCTTTCTGTCATCACCCGCACCAATTCCTAGAAGTGGAGTCATGCACTACCTCACACTTCCTATGTGTACATCATCGTCGGATTGTGCAATACAAGAGAGAATTGTTGGATATGAATATGGATTGGCTTGTCGTAGTTCACATACCAAGGTGTCGTAGTTAAGGAAATAGGTGTCGTAGTTAAGGAAATAGATGTTGTTTTCCATATAGCACCTGACTCCTCTATGGTTGTTACTGTATGTCCGTTGTTGTTGAACATACGGGTTCAACAAAGAACAACATGAATAATTCCTGGATGTTGTTTCTAGTTGCAGTCTTAAAGTCATAATCTCGTGACCGACAGTTACCATCTGTCCAGCACACACACAGAGAATCATCTTACACTAACTAGAGAAATACTCCCAAACAAATCACTTTAACATTTAACCTTCAAACAAATCTCTCTGACATTTAACCATCATAAAGTATTCTCAGCTGGTTCCTGTAATGACTGGCTTCAGTTTAAAAGGCTGTATTTGGATGTGTGTGTCTCTCTCGCTCTCTCTCTCTCTCTCCCTCCCTCCCTCTCTCTCTCCCTCCCTCCCTCCCCTCTCCCTCTCTCTCTCCCTCTCTCTCCTCTCTCTCTCTCTCCCTCTCTCCTCTCTCTCTCTCTCTCTCTCTCTCTCTCTCTCTCTCTCTCCCTCCCTCTCTCTCTCTCTCTCTCTCTCTCCCTCTCTCTCTCTCTCTCTCCCTCCCTCCCTCTCCCTCTCTCTCTCTCTCTCTCTCTCTCTCTCTCTCTCTCTCTCCCTCCCTCTCTCTCTCTCTCTCTCTCTCTCTCTCTCTCTCTCTCTCCCTCTCTCTCTCCCTCCCTCCCTCTCTCTCTCTCCCTCTCTGTTTTACAGGAAGTGGCAGAGCCTCTGCAGGACCTTAAGGAAGGGATGGACCAACTG
This sequence comes from Salmo salar, assembly GCF_965601325.2. Classification (NCBI taxonomy): domain Eukaryota; kingdom Metazoa; phylum Chordata; class Actinopteri; order Salmoniformes; family Salmonidae; genus Salmo; species Salmo salar. Next base: position 12,002,528 of record NC_138292.1, read on the forward strand.
GAGAAGAACAAGACGCTGCGTTACATCCTGTCCACGCTGCTGGCTATAGGCAACTTCCTTAACGGATCCAACGTGAGTAGCATTACAGAAGTCTGGCCTGGGGCTGGAGGAGGAGAAGAGATGAGCTCTCTCTCTCTCCCTCTCTCTCTCCCTCTCTCTCTCTCTCTCTCTCTCTCTCTCTCTCTCTCTCTCTCTCTCTCTCTCTCTCTCTCTCTCCCTCTCTCTCTCCCTCTCTCCCTCTCTCTCTCTCTCTCCCTCTCTCTCTCTCTCTCTCTCTCTCTCCCCCCCTCCCTCTCTCTCTCTCTCTCCCTCTCTCTCTCTCTCTCTCTCTCTCTCCCCCCCTCCCTCTCTCTCTCTCTCTCCCTCCCTCCCCTCTCTCTCTCTCGCTGCCTTTCTCTTTCTCTCTCTATCTCTCTCTCCCTCCCTCCCCTCTCTCTCTCTCCCTCCCTCCCCCCTCTCTCGCTCTCTCTCTTTCTCTCTCTCTCGCTGCCTTTCTCTTTCTCTCTCTATCTCTCTCTCCCTCCTTCTCTCCCTTCTTCCCTCCTTCCCTCTTTGCCCCCTGCTAAGCACTGCCATATTGACTTGGCAAAGACAACAGTGTGCTCTCTGTTTGTAGAGGAATGTGCTGTATGCTGTCCGTTTGTCTGTCTGTGCACCAGACACTAGCTAGCCCACTACAGCAGTGTATCTGCAAAGGGAAGGCATCTGCTCAGCGATGCACCCAACCCTGGCGCTGTCTGTCTATTGGAATGAAAGAGAGGCATAAAGAGAGAAAGAGAGACAGAGAGTGTGTGTGTGTTTGCCTGTGTGCGTGCATGCTGTGCTTGTGTGTCTCAAAGGTTTAGGATATGAGAGCCAAACATGCAAGTCAGAAAACATGAGGCATCAAGCAAGTAGTTCAGCTAAATAATGCCTGTGTTTATATTTGACGATAAACCATTTAAAATGGGCACGGGAACAAAGCAAACCTAGTTAGGATGATGTCTTTCAGGAGATGTTTTTTTATTGTCCTTTTTAGGTAGCTCTGCTCTTGCTAACTAACAATTGGTAGGTCTGCAGTTGATTGTGGTTTGTGATAATCACCTACTAATGAAGCTGAATTACTGGTTGACCACTGGATAGAAACCCTTTCTCTTTGTACAAGATCTGTCCAACATAAAAATACCCATGTTCTGTAATCTCGTTGTGGTGCATATTGGTGACTCATGCTAAAGCGGAAATTTACTGCAATTTGGGCCTCATTTGGGCCTCATTTTGGGAGTCTGATGTTAATAGCATAGACTTGTATCTGTTGTAGTTACATAATGGGTGTGCTTCTTTTGTGTGTGTGCGTGTGTGTGTGCGTGTGTGCGCGTGTGTGTGTGCGTGTGTGTGCGTGTGTGTGTGTGTGTGTGTGTGTGCGTGTGTGTGTGCGTGTGTGCGCGTGTGTGTGTGCGTGTGTGCGCGTGTGTGTGTGTGTGTGTGCGTGTGTATTTATGTATCCAGGCGAAGGGCTTTGAGCTGGGTTACCTGGAGAAGGTTCCGGAGGTAAAGGACACGGTTCATAAGCAGTCTCTACTGCACCATGCCTGTTCCATAGTGGTGGAGAAGTTTCCAGACAGCTCAGACCTGTACTCTGAGATAGGAGCCATCACCCGCTCGGCTAAGGTACGCCTGTGATTGCCTTAGTATAAAGGACTCATGGAAACTCATGGAAATGATGTTTATCCTTGTAATCCATTTCTTGCTATCAAGCAAAACCTATGGCTAGATTCAATCTGATCGGCCCATTTTGACTAAGTAACTTTTTGCAATGTTTCCGTGGAGACCACATTCACGGTAAAAGCTGCATATGTCGGCTCAATCGGAAATGACCTTTAAATTTAAGTCGCGTTCTAACAAGGATGCTCTGCAGTCTGGATTGAACCTAGGCCCTAATCAATAATGATTGTCATAAATAATTTATTTTATGTCCATGTAGGCAGCTTTAGGTGTTACTCATTAATTACGACGGTTGCTTGTATCAAATCCAAAATGCCATCTCCTGTCATTGTGTAGCTTGAGCAAGGCACTTAGTCTAACCTCTAAACTAATCCAGGGGCGACACATTTCCATTTCCTGTGAACAACGGACAATAAAGTAAACTTCTTCTCTGCCACCTTGTTTCTCAGGTGGACTTCGACCAGCTCCAAGACAACCTGAGCCAGATGGAGCGACGCTGCAAAGCATCATGGGACCACCTCAAGGTCATCGCCAAGCACGAGATGAAGCCTGCGCTCAAACAGAAGATGTCCGACTTCCTAAAGGACTGTGCAGAGAGAATCATCATCTTGAAGATAGTCCATCGGAGAATTATCAACCGGTATGATTATAGTGAAGGGTCTTTTGATGCATTCTTTTAACTCGTTGAAATACCATCCAACGTAGCTTTGACCCCATCTGTTTCTCCAGAGAGAGATAACGGTGTGATGTCTGACAGCGTAAACTGCAATGTGATGTCATCATGTTTTTCTCTCTACGTCTTGCAGGTTCCATGCCTTCCTGTTGTTCCTGGGCCATCCAGCGTACGCTGTGCGGGAGGTCAGCATCCACCGCTTCAGTAAGATCCTCAGTGAGTTTGCCCTGGAGTACCGGACCACGCGGGAACGCGTCCTGCAACAGAAACAGAAGAGGGCCAACCACAGAGAGAGGAACAAGACCAGAGGAAAGATGATCACAGATGTGAGTGTTGTTGTTCACCTAACAGGCCTGCTCATGGGAAGTGGCTCAAATGGTGCCCTACTCCCTGTATAGTGGACTACCTTTGACCAGGGCTCTGCTAAAAAGTGGTGTACTATAAAGGGAATAGGGTGGCATTTGGGACGCAGACCTTGTATATTTAAACACTTTTAGTCCCTTTCCCCATCTGGTCTCTTTTTCCTTTGTAGGCTTCTCCTGTCTTCTCCTGTGTTCTCCTGTCTTCTCCTGTCTTCTCCTGTGTTCTTATGTCTTCTCCTGTCTTCTCCTGTATTCTCCTGTCTTCTCCTGTCTTCTCCTGTATTCTCCTGTCTTCTCCTGTGTTCTTATGTATTCTCCTGTCTTCTCCTGTGTTCTCCTGTCTTCTCCTGTATTCTCCTGTCTTCTCCTGTGTTCTTATGTATTCTCCTGTCTTCTCCTGTATTCTCCTGTCTTCTCCTGTGTTCTTATGTCTTCTCCTGTCTTCTCCTGTGTTCTTATGTATTCTCCTGTCTTCTCCTGTGTTCTCCTGTCTTCTCCTGTATTCTCCTGTCTTCTCCTGTGTTCTTATGTATTCTCCTGTCTTCTCCTGTATTCTCCTGTATTCTCCTGTCTTCTCCTGTGTTCTTATGTCTTCTCCTGTCTTCTCCTGTGTTCTTATGTCTTCTCCAGTCTTCTCCTGTGTTCTCTTCACCTGAGACTCTCTCAATTTATTTTTTGAACTTCCTCATTGTCATCCTCAGGATTTCATACCCACCTGCTCACTCTCCAAACACGTGGCCACTGGTCATCCCAGACAACGCATTCATTTCCAATGACATCAGCATAGTTTCACACATCCAGTACAGTGATTGGTTACTGTAACAATTATCAGTGATCTGTTTACTATGTATCCTATTCTAAAACAGCAGGACTGATCCCCTCTCCCCATACTCCTGCTCCTCCTCCTTCTACCCACCCTCCTCCTCCTCCTCCTGCTCCTCTTCCCTCTTCTCCTCTTCCTCTGCCCCCTCCACCTGCTCCCCCTCCTCCCTGTGTGATGATGAAACTCCCTCCAGCCCAGAGGGGCCTGCAGCCTGCTGTAGGTGGGAGATGGAGCAGCGCTCCAGGGCCTGTTGTCCTTGGTAGGGTTCACCTCCAGTTCAAGAGCACCCTAATTCAATCACTGTGTGAAATATTCCAACCTTTGGATGTCCCTGCAGGAGAAATAACTAGCCCCACAGCGTGATCACGCTGATCTCACAGGGAGTTGTGTGGTCGTCATATCCAATGGTGAATTTGTGGACCGTACAAAAGACAAGACGTGTGTTAATAGTCGACCACCGTTTTTAGATAACCTCATTTACAGAATAGAACATTCCTCATTCTTCTTTTTGTCAGAGGTCATATTTCTGCTCTTTCTGTCTGACTATGACGCCTCCAGAACATCTCATAACATCTCCTTTTCTGTGTCTTCCTCTTCATTTCATCTTCTTCCCTTTCCTCTGTAGAGTGAGGATGAAGAGGATGGTGAGGTATGGGTGTGTGTGTGTGTGTGTGTGAAAGTGTGAACAGGTGCATGTGTGTGTGTTATTCTTCCTGTGGTAGTAATGTCTCTAACCTTGAACCAAAGGCCAGAATTCTTAATCACGATCAAGTTGACATATTTCTCTCTGGTTGTGTGTCCTCTGTATTTCTTGCTGTGATTTTTAATGCAGCCACCTGTACAACCAACATTACTGCCAAATCCTTGTTGTTATTGAGTTGTTATTGATTCCTACTAGACTGTAACTCTACTAACGGCATCGTTTAAAAAACATCTACTAGATGTAGTATTTATAGTCTTTACAGTATTTACTGAATACTAGAGGTGTCTCCAAAATGGCACTCTATCCTAGTGGATTGTAGGGCGCTATTTGGGATGCAGACTAGGTATTGACACTGTGTTTAGATGAACCAGCTACAGTAGTAGTTATCAGACTAGGTATTGACACTGTGTTTAGATGAACCAGCTACAGTAGTAGTTATCAGACTAGGTATTGACACTGTGTTTAGATGAACCAGCTACAGTAGTAGTTATCAGACTAGGTAGAAGAATACAGATCCAGGAGATGAATCTCACAAGGATAGTAAAACAAGGACATTTCAGACAAGGCTTAAGGGTTAGGGTTAGAATTAGGGGTTAGGGTTAGGGGTTAGGGTTAGGGGTTTGAGGTTAGGTTTAGGGTTAGGTTAAGTGTTAGGGTGTGTGTGTGTGTGTGTGTGTGTGTGTGTGTGCGTGCGTGCGTGCGGGCGTGCGGGCGTGCGTGTGTGAAGGTAGGCTATGGAAGTTCTGTTCACTGCAAGTCCACAGACAAGGGAAGCAGGGTAGGCCAAACTCAAACCTGACCCCAGGGGGTCAGAATCCACAGACAAGCACTTCCTGATAGAACCTAATCCTGGGTAGTAGACCTCATGAGAACCAGAGGTTCATCTCTTAAAAAACAAAGAGGTCCACATGAGAGTCTGAGTCCTAAATGCGACCCTATTCCTTATATAGTATAGTGTACTTCTTTTGACCAGAGTCCTGGTCTAAAGTAGTGCACTATAAAAGGAATTGGGTTCCATTTGGGATGAAGCCTCACTCTGCTGACCAGGATCAGCTTACACAGCTCTGTTTGTTCTATAATGGAACCAAGATGGCGATCAACGTCAACAGGGAAGAAATCAACAGGTTTCAATACAGAGGGTTAGGTTTTACTTCACTGTATGTGATGTAAAGGTTCATAAGACGGTCGTCACATAGCGCTGATAACTTAGGTCTAAGTAATGTTAACTTATGACTAATAAGTTATGACAAAGACCTGTGGTGAATGGTTTTTTGACAGTGTGTTTTTGTGGGGGGTGTTGTTGGTTTGTTTGTTTGTTTGTTACAGATACTAAATAAATATGGCCTCTGTTTGTGGGATACAATTTTTAAAAGTGCATGCAGCATGTGACCATTTAAATATAGCTCCCATGCTGTTGGTCAGGAGAATACTGTATAGAACTGTGATTAACCCAGAATGGATTTGTATGTCGTTGTTTTCTAGTTGTTTTCTAATTGAGTGCTCTTAATGGTGCCAGAGCATGATGACCAATTGAACCATTTTCATAGATAGATTTAGGAAGTTTCATCTCTAACCTAGCTCTTCTCTCCTAATCCACCCCACAGGATGGAAAGTTTGGCGGTAGCGCCCCAGGGAGTGTAAGCCAGGAGGGCGTGCTGACGCAGGGTCTGCAGTACGCAGAGGATGCAGCGGAGCATGAGAACATGAAGGCAGTGCTGAAGAGCAGCTTGCAGGGCTGCAGTGACAGTGGAGCGTCCACCGTGCCAGGCCTACGTTCACGCACCAGAGCCAGCAGACCAGGTCAGTCTGACAGACCACCACCTTCACACAACTCCTGTAAAAAAGGGAAACTTCTGAAGGACTTTTTCTTTTTTTTTTACAACCGCCAGCTCCACTACACCTGAGGTTGATTCTGTCATTCTCTTCTCTCCTTGTCTCCTTGTCTTCTCTCCTTCTCTTCTCTCCTTGTCTTCTCTCCTATCCTTGTCTTCTCTCCTAGGCCGTGTGGGTCCTTGGGGCTCATCAGTGATTGAAGACCCACCTAATTGCACAGAGACAGACGCTGCAGATGAGATCATGGAGCGCATCGTCAGGTCAGCCACTCAGGGGCCCAGGACACGGACAGAGCCTCGCGAGAGGAAGAGGTCCAGAGCCAACCGCAAGTCACGTGAGTCAGAGGGCCTTTTTACACTAACAAAATATTTGAAGTAAGAGTTGCCTTTGTTTGACATCAGATTTGCAACTTTTCTTTTTACAGTATCCTTACATTAGCTTTGGATGTGGTGAGGCCAAAGGTTTAACTGCCCCGACATCTGATTGTGGACATTCTGTCAGTGTTAATGCACACTATCTTATTTTCCAGCATCACCTGAGGAGTGATACAGTTCAATAACACAATGCTACAGTAAATACATCCAGTTCTATTTAAACCTCTTCATGACTCTCTCTCTCTCTCTCTCTCTCCCTGTCTCTCTATGTCTCTCTATGTCTCTCTCTATGTCTCTCTATGTCTCCCTGCCCCTCTTCCTCTCTACAGTGAGAAGAACACTGAAAAGCGGTCTGACGCCAGAGGAGGCCAATGCTTTGGGGTTGTCCAGTGGTTCAGAGATGGCTGTGTGACAGGAAGAGAAGTAGAGCTGGATCCGACAGCACACACAGACACCTTGGGAAAACCTCTTACCGCCCCGCCCTTCACTGACCCCTGACCTCTAACCCCTGCTCATGCAGCCAGCCAGTCAACCGCTGCACCATAGCTTAGCTTGGTCTTTCCCCTGGTTCAGCTTTATGATGACTGTAGCTCACTTTTCTGTCTGTGGTTTGTGCAGGTAGCTGTGACACAGTGTGCCACCTGGTTAAGATGGTAGACAATGTTCAGGAAGAGACCATGAGGAATATGGTCCTCATCCAGGATAATAGATGGTTTTCAGTGGAACAAAGTGGTATTGGTATAGGGGCAGTTAAAGGGGTTCAGTGATCCAGCTGACCCAGCTCCACACACACACACTCAGGTAAAGTTCAGCATCCAAACCACTACACTATGCTGCTGTGCCGACTTGAGTGTTTCTTAATCGTGTTGTTCCAATCAGTTGTTTCTCCTAACCTTTGAATATGAGGCTGAGGCCTATGAGGAACAGCTCCCATCCCAACTGTAAGTCTTAATCACTTGATGAAGCCCACAGTGACCACATGACTAGCGGTGAATCTCAGTTGTATTTCCTTGATTCCTCATTACTTCTATCCTCACCTGTCTATACAAGGCATTGGAGGACTAGATCTGAGGTTCCTCCTCCCTAACCTTTTCCTCAATTGAGATTCACCCTATGACTGAACGATACAAACTGAGACTTACCTAACAAGAAGACCTTTAGCCTCAGGACTTCTAAAGGGAGGGACACGCGAGTGCTTGAATCACTGTGGACATGTGTCTGAACCAAAATGGCCTCGGAGTTGAATAGTAAAGAAGTTAGCATTGATGCTAAAGAAGTTAGCATTGGTGTTAAAGACGTTAGCATTGATGCTATCTATCCCCACTTATGATGAGCATGTGTGTTGGGCTTGGTGTCAGACAGTATTTTTAGTTCGAACACTTTTTGTTTATATAAAAAAAAAATGGCTGTGTCCACAGGCTGTTTTGTTCTACTATACTACTGTGGTAGTTTTTTGGGTTTTAAAATACTTTAATGCGAGAGAAAAAGGTGCTCAGAGAAGGAATATTTGCACTGGATGTAGAAGTTGGATATTTAAAGGAAAGGAAGGTGAAATCCTTGACACACACTGATGTACCAATCAGATATCAGATGAATTAAAGAATCCACCAGATAGAACCAGTAATGAAACAGTAGCACAATTGATTATACGCTCTAATTTCGGAGGAAAAGTAAACAGATTCCTTGGACTTTTGCAAACTAAAATGTTTCCAATTTTGCGTGTTGTTGATTCAGTTGGATTTTATACAGATGGAACAAACTGGAATTCCAAGAGGACACACCATGATGTGTTAAGAGGGAAGGTATAATTTACTACATACAATTCAATTACTGGATTCCACTTTTAAAAAACACATAGCATATCAGAGTCATCAACTTTGGTCAGAACAGTCTGTGAGCTGACAAGTGTACAGACGGGACGATGCTACTGGGTCCAGACTGACGTCTGTCAATCACGCGTAGCGAATGTTACAGCTTTAGCCTATAGGCCTACCTACAACATACATGTTCCAGCTTTAGCCTATAGGCCTGCCTAGTACCTACAATTACACACGTGTTGCATGCATGACACCAGTGTTACGCAAGCTGCTACTGTTGTTCGCTGCAAAGCCTTTCTTCTATGGTTGAGACATACTTATTGTGGAGTGTTAGAACTGACAGGGAGATATATTTACACTAGTTACATTTACATACTCTCTCTTTACTCTCTGTGTCAAAGAGTTAGGCAACATTTAAGAATTTCTTTTTAAAAGTAAGAGATTAATAATTGGTTATTATAGAAAAACGATATGAGCTTCAACTGAATGAGTGCCTTTTATAGACAAGTCTATTTATTCAGTAATGTTCAGGGAGATATTTGTTACAGAAAATGTTACTGTGTGTAATGAAAGGACTTCCTCCTTAGCTCAATTCAACAGCTGTGACTTCCTGTTTTCATTCTTTCCTAGATTAATACATTTCAGTACTATGTTCCATGGCTTTATGTCTTGGAAACAGTTCTCCTCTTCCATTTGAGCATTGCAGTTTTATTTTGAATCACAACTAAACTAGGGTTATAGCTGATTGTCTAATGACAATATTTCCATTTTAGCAGTTTTGTCACAAAAAATGTTCTACAAAAAGATATTAGTTGTTTCCATTTGCCTTAATGTAGAATTAGGACATATACTATATCTGAACTTTCCTACACTGTTGACTTTTATTGAGGTGTAGTGGTTACAGTCAGCTAGCTAGCTAGTTTTTTTAAAGTGCATAATTCCAGTTTACATTTGGAATTGTGTAGAGAGTTGTATGATGATTCTACACAGTCACAAACATTCACTGTGATGGAAACAGCCATTGTCGACTAAACATGAAAGAATATATGCTTGCAGCAACACAAGCCACGCCACAACATAACAGTCGCACACCTATATGTCTTTCTCATGGAGAACTTACAATTTGGTATGAAACTATCCTGCACCTTATACACCATTTGTAGCATGCATCTTTTATTGAGGAGAACCAGAACATTAACAGAACGACAAAGTATATTCTTTCAGCCTTTTTCTCAGATGGTCATTTTGAGTATTGTAACTCTGAGTACATGTAAAGTAATAATGGGGGAAGAATGCTGTAAAATGATGTAAATGTCACAACGATGTGTTTTATGTCTTTGACTTGTTGGTATTTTGTATAGAATAGTGTATTATAGGTTAAACAAAGCAGTGTTATTCTATGGAAATTGTAATTTAAGTGAAACCAAGCCAAAAGAAATATCTACAGATGTGGCGTGTCACGTTATGTTATGGATAAAGGGACATTCATTTGGTTTGATGCTCAGACGCTTAGCATTTGTTATGTTTTATTGTTTTTCCTCTGCACATGACTTGAAACACATTAGGATAGACGGAGTGGTCGATGTAACCACCTAGGGCTGGATTCAATCTGTATCGCTGAAGTTCAGCGTTTTAGCGTGATTGAAAATGCTCCTGCATTAGCATAGACTGCATTCATGGTAAACACTGCATATGTCGGCTCAATCTGAAATGAAGCAATTTGTAACGCTTCAGCCCCTAGTACTCCTATGGAACCTTCAGCAGTCAAAGGCTGCACTCAGTAAAACATTGCACTCAATAAAACATGGTGTGTATCCCAAATGGCACCATATTCCCTATATAGTGCACTACTTTTTACCAGGGCCCATAGAGTCCAAAAGTAGTGCACTGTGTAGGGAATAGGGTGCCATTTGGGATGCAAACCCATGTTTTCTGTGATTGGCTATATTATCTCCTTCTCACCCACTGCTGTACTGTAAGTCAGTGTGGGACTTGGACACATCCAGACTCTGTGAGCTTTTCTTGCGTCTTCGCCCCTCCAACAACAACTGTATGTATGAACATCTTGCAATAAAAGGTCTCTTAAGAAACATTCAGAGACACTGTGTGAATTGTGTTGTGTGAGGGGAAAAAACATCTGATTCTTTGTTAAATGTGTTCTGGTAATAATCCCAGAGCAACTATTAGTAGTCTGGCCCTGTACTGTATCTGATGTAGTATACTGAATTCATGTCCATCATTTTCACTCCTGTCAATGATGTTTCACCTGGAGCCCTGTTCCCCTGGCTGCACTGTAGCCTACAGTTGTCTACACTACATGTGACCAATACAATTTGATTTGACACCTAAAAGTACTCGTTACATTTTGAATGCTTAGCAGGACAGGAAAATGGTCCAATTCACGCACATAAATAGAACATCCCTGGTCATCCCTACTATCTCTGATCTGGCGGACTCACTAAACACAAATGATTTGTTTGTAAATTATGTCTGAGTGTTGGAGTGTGCCCCTGGCTATCCGTAAATTAAAAACAAGAAAATTGTGCCGTCTAGTTTGCTTAATATAAGGAATTTGAAATGATTTATAATTTTTAATACTTAAGTACATTTTAGCAATTACATTTACTTTTGATACTTAAGTACTTTTAAAACCAAATACTTTTTGACTTTTACTCAAGTAGGATTTTACTGGGTGAATTTCACTTTTACTTGAGTCATTTTCTACTAAGGTATCATTACTTTTACTCAAGTATGAAAATGTGGTACTTTTTCCACCACTGCCAACAGGGAGGGTATGGGACAAGGCTAACCAACAGGGAGGGTATGGGACAAGGCTAACCAACAGAGAGAGTATGGGACAAGGCTAACCAACAGAGAGGGTATGGGACAAGGCTAACCAACAGAGGGGGTATGGGACAAGGCTAACCAACAGAGAGGGTATGAGACAAGGTTAACCAACAGAGAGGGTATGGGACAAGGCTAACCAACAGAGAGGGTATGGGACAAGGCTAACCAACAGAGGGGGTATGGGACAAGGCTAACAAATAGAGGGGGTATGGGACAAGGCTAACCAACAGAGAGGGTATGGGACAAGGCTAACCAACAGAGAGGGTATGGGACAAGGCTAACCAACAGAGAGGGTATGGGACAAGGCTAACCAACAGAGAGGGTATGGGACAAGGCTAACCAACAGGGAGGGTATGAGACAAGGTGGCTAACCAACAGAGAGGGTATGGACAAGGCTAACCAACAGAGAGGGTATGGGACAAGGCTAACCAACAGAGGGTATGAGACAAGGTTAACCAACAGAGAGGATATGGGACAAGGCTAACCAACAGAGAGGGTATGGGACAAGGCTAACCAACAGAGAGGGTATGGGACAAGGCTAACCAACAGAGAGGGTATGGGACAAGGCTAACCAACAGAGAGGGTATGGGACAAGGCTAACCAACAGAGAGGGTATGGGACAAGGCTAACCAACAGAGGGCTCTGAATCAGGACAGAAACAACCGCTGACAATGAGCATGGGTTCCTCTGGTGGTGACTGACCAGTACTGCAGCCCAACAATGTCAAGGCAAAAAATAAAACTTTTAACAATGTCAATGAGAAAGTGAGAATATTTGTGGGTGATTGATTGGTATAAAACTAATGTAAAAAAAGGTATATTTTGTCTATCTCAATTATGTTAATACTTCTCAATGCCACAGATTTCCCCCCACATTTATTTTGTCTGTGAGAAGTTGATATCCAATGCAAACCACAAAGAAACATTCAAATCGACAAGAAAGAAAAGTTCAACCTCTTTATTTTCAGTCCACATTACCCACGCTGTAATTCACTTATCCACACAGATCACTAAACTGCTCCAGAGTTTATACAGGATCACTAAACTGCTCCAGAGTTTATACAAGATCATGACACATACCAGTACCCTTGTTCAGGTGTTCACACATGATCATCATACAAAACTCCTATTTGGTCTTGTTTAATGTCTATGTCCACAGGTGTTATGGATATTTAAACGTGATAACGGTTTGTGTTTTTTAAAAACTGTAAGCGGAGAGGATGAACAACTAGCTCAAAAAGGAAACAGGAAAAACTACTACTATAGAAAGCACAGAAAAATTCAAAAAAAAAGATGAGATTCAGCTGAATGTGATTCAAAATCCTTGTTTATACCTGGTGCAAACACCGGTCCTTTGTCCTGATCTTGTCCACATTCTCAGAAAAATGTCTACACATGGTAGTAAAATGTGGCTCGTATCTATCCACTGTCTGCATTGTGACCAGATTTCCTGGTCCCTCCCTGTATGCAAATTATTTGAGAGCTATTCTTTCAAAATATTTTATTTAAACACACATATTGATGCCATAATACTATGGTGCTAAATGTCAATGATTTTAGAAGGTGTTTTAATAGTGATTTAAATAGATTCACTGTCCATATGTCTACACTTGTAAGATATCCAGACACAATGTGTGCCTGACTACCTCCGAGGGTGGTCAGGAAGATCTGATCACAATGCCTCTTTTAATCATCTACACCAGTTTGAAAATGTGGGCACAAGCAGAATGATCAGGACAAAGGATGCATGTTATAACCAGGTATAAACAGTGCTTTAGGGAATCCAGTACAACCGAAGACATGATCTGCTCTATACAATTGGTGAACTAATAGCAAGGGCACATATCAATTATTACATAATTTGTCTGTCTCCTGATCTCATTATTCAAACCAATCAATATATAGTATTTTCCCTGAACAATATTTGCACAGTACCTTACAATTGTTTAGATAAATTACATATTGGAGTATTCCCTTTCTAACAGACAATGATTCACTTTGTAAAACCCCCAGAACGGACAAGTTGACAAGCAGAAAGAAAGCATATGTATTCATTTTGTATTGCTACATTTACAACATTTGAGTTAGTTATTTTTTTTGCATAATTTTTCCTGTTTGGTGTATGGCTGCAATGAAGTATGGCAAATGTCTGTCGTATAGCACCAAAAGACTGTTTGCTGGCCAGACATTTGATGACTTGAATAGTATGATGTAGAAATAGTACATAGCAAAAATGTGCAATGCAGCTCAATCTTTTTGCCTGCAAGGTGATTACATTTTACAAAACAGCAAAGAGAAACAATGCTAATAGCATATTACTAGACAAATAAAGCTAGTCAACACAGTCAATACAGGTCTGCTCCGTGTTCCATTGTGATTCACCTACTCCTTTTGTATCCCGGGTTTATTGTTAACGTGTTGCTTTCTGGTCATCTGAGAGGGATACAAAACCACTAGGAGCTGAAAGTCAGACACATGTTACGCAGTGAGCGCTCACTTGGTACAGTAATGTACTTTCCCAAGATTTGACAATAAAACATGTTTTTCATGTTTTTTCAAAAAGATTTTGTTCCAATTACAAATGATAAAAAGGTAGAATTACAGTCTGGTTGCATCCAGGTTACCTTCATTTTAAAAACAGGTTAAGGGGGGAGATCACTTACCAGACCTTAACTTTATCATTTGGGGTTCGTCTAAAAAGCATTAACATAGTTATATAAAAACATATATCCAAATTGTAGCTTCGATAAGCCAGAGTAAGGGAACTAAAGGTTCCAATTTAAAAAAAAGTCTTTACTTTTTTAATCTCAGTTATTCAAGAAGTTATATTAATATATAGCACCAGCCTGTAGATCACAAGTCTTGGGGATGTATGTTCTGAAAGAGACAATGTGGTGAACTAAATAGCATAACCCAGACAGCAGTGAGACAAAATGCTGAATTCCCCAAAGAACTAAAAGTGCAGTCCCACTCCAGCAAATTCCCAGACCCAAGCTATCTAACCCCGGCCACAGAACACCTCTCCTCTCCTACCACCTCTATGCCAACTGATGAGGTGCTTCAAGCATTTCCATGAGGAACGTGTCGATAGGGGTGTCACCAATCAGCTTGAAGAAGAACAGGTGCTCCAAACACTTCAAACCAATAGAACGCAGTGCTGGCAGCCTGAGGAGGAGCTTAGCAAACCTGAGGGGGAGGGGTGAAGAGTGAGGGAATGAAATAACGGGACATTAATAAGCTACATGAAAGCAGCAGCAACACTCCTAGCTCTTACAGGCTCAGTTAGCAGCACAACTACAGGAGAGCAGATTAGTACAGTGAGGGAAAAAAGTATTTGATCCCCTGCTGATTTTGTACGTTTGCCCACTGACAAAGAAATTATCAGTCTATAATTTTAATGGTAGGTTTATTTGAACAGTGAGAGACAGAATAACAAAAAATCCAGAAAAACGCTATAAATTGATTTGCATTTTAATGAGGGAAATAAGTATTTGACCCCTCTGCAAAACATGACTTAGTACTTGGTGGCAAAACCCTTCTTGGCAATCACAGAGGTCAGATGTTTCTTGTAATTGGCCACCAGGTTTGCACACATCTCAGGAGGGATTTTGTCCCACTGCTCTTTGCAGATCTTCTCCAAGTCATTAAGGTTTTGAGGCTGCAGTTTAGCAACTCGAACCTTCAGCAAGATTTGACGGTACATGGCCCCGTCCATCGTCCCTTTGATGCGGTGAAGTTGTCCTGTCCCCTTAGCAGCAAAACACTCCCAAATCATAATGTTTCCACCTCCATGTTTGACGGTGGAGATGGTGTTCTTGGGGTCATAGGCAGCATTGCTCCTCCTCCAAACACGGCGAGTTGAGTTGATACCAAAGAGCTCCATTTTGGTCTCATCTGACCACAACACTTTCACCCAGTTGTCCTCTGAATCATTCAGATGTTCATTGGCAAACTTCAGACGGGCATGTATATGTGCTTTCTTGAGCAGGGGGACCTTGCGGGCGCTGCAGGATTTCAGTCCTTCACGGCGTAGTGTGTTACCAATTGTTTGGTGACTATGGTCCCAGCTGCCTTGAGATCATTGACATGATCCTCCCGTGTTGTTCTGGGCTGATTCCTCACCGTTCTCATGATCATTGCAACTCCACAAGGTGAGATCTTGCATGGAGCCCCAGGCCGAGGGAGATTGACAGTTCTTTTGTGTTTCTTCCATTTGCGAATAATCGCACCAACTGTTGTCACCTTCTCACCAAGCTGCTTGGCGATGGTCTTGTAGCCCATTCCAGCCTTGTGTAGGTCTACAATCTTGTCCCTGACATCCTTGGAGAGCTCTTTGGTCTTGGCCATGGTGGAGAGTTTGGAATCTGATTGATTGATTGCTTCTGTGGACAGGTGTCTTTTATACAGGTAACAAACTGAGATTAGGAGCACTCCCTTTAAGAGTGTGCTCCTAATCTCAGCTCGTTACCTGTATAAAAGACACCTGGGAGCCAGAAATCTTTCTGATTGAGAGGGGGTCAAATACTTATTTCCCTCATTAAAATGCAAATGAATTTATAACATTTTTGCCATGCGGTTTTCTGGATTTTTGTTGTTGTTATTCTGTCTCTCACTGTTCAAATAAACCTACCATTAAAATTATAGACTGATCAATTCTGTCAGTGGGCAAACGTACAAAATCAGCAGGGGATCAAATACTTTTTTCCCTCACTGTACGTATTGTTTTACACAAAATACAAATGTATTTATCCAGGATGTACATGCCTTTTAGTGTATGAGATACTAGTACTAATTCATGTAGCACATGAAAGCCTACCTTCCCTGCTGCTCTGGGTATTTCTGCTTGCAGTAGGCTTCCAGTGACGCATAGACCTTCTCTCTCAGGAGCTCCACCTCTCCGGTGTTGGACAGACCTTTAGCGTCTGAGGGAGGGACACAGTTATTGGAAGGAAACCATGACAGTAAAGGTAACATTGTGTATGAGGGACTAATGGTAACAATAGAGCACCTGGGTTGAAGAGGACGATGGCACGGAGGCAGCCCAGCTCTGTCTTGTCCATCTGCATGTCTCTCATCTTACTGACCAGCTCAGTGAGAACCCTACAGGAGGCCGGAAAGAGAGGTGGAGAGAGTTTTCTACATAGATATACACTTGGTGTGTGTGTGTGTGTGTGTGTGTGTGTGTGTGTGTGTGTAGGTTATTACCGGTCAAATATGGCTCCCACCTCAGCACTCTGCACACTCTCCCTGTGGGGGACAATTAGTGTGTTATCACATTATGATGATCACAGAATTTAATACAACACTGTTATTATATACCTCTATGGTAATTATGCTATTATTAGAATATTGTACGTTTTCCCTATTAGTGGTTAATGTTATGGGAAGCTGATCCTAGGTCTGTACCTAGGGGAAATTTAACCACATATCATGTGCCTACCTGTCAAAGATGGCCGCCACCCCTGCACTGTGTGCCTACCTGTCAAAGACGGCCGCCACCCCTGCACTGTGTGCCTACCTGTCAAAGACGGCCGCCACCCCTGCACTGTGTGCCTACCTGTCAAAGACGGCCGCCACCCCTGCACTGTGTGCCTACCTGTCAAAGACGGCCGCCACCCCTGCACTGTGTGCCTACCTGTCAAAGACGGCCGCCACCCCTGCACTGTGTGCCTACCTGTCAAAGACGGCCGCCACCCCTGCACTGTGTAACTACCTGTCAAAGACGGCCGCCACCCCTGCACTGTGTGCCTACCTGTCAAAGACGGCCGCCACCCCTGCACTGTGTGCCTACCTGTCAAAGACGGCCGCCACCCCTGCACTGTGTGCCTACCTGTCAAAGACGGCCGCCACCCCTGCACTGTGTGCCTACCTGTCAAAGACGGCCGCCACCCCTGCACTGTGTGCCTACCTGTCAAAGACGGCCGCCACCCCTGCACTGTGTGCCTACCTGTCAAAGACGGCCGCCACCCCTGCACTGTGTGCCTACCTGTCAAAGACGGCCGCCACCCCTGCACTGTGTGCCTACCTGTCAAAGACGGCCGCCACCCCTGCACTGTGTAACTACCTGTCAAAGACGGCCGCCACCCCTGCACTGTGTAACTACCTGTCAAAGACGGCCGCCACCCCTGCACTGTGTGCCTACCTGTCAAAGACGGCCGCCACCCCTGCACTGTGTAACTACCTGTCAAAGATGGCCGCCACCCCTGCACTATGTGCGTTGTCCCGGTGTAGCTCATTGGCCAGCAGGACCCCGTCCTTCACAGCGATGGAGCGGTGGGAGAAGGAGGCGATCAGAAGTTCATTCCACCCTGACACACACAGGAGAAAAAGAGAGGGGAGAAGACAGGAGAGGAGCAGAAGAGGGAGAAGAGACCGAAGGGACGGGACAGATATACAGGACGGAAGAGCGGAGAGAATCAGAGAAGGGAGGAGGAGAGACATCAACAACCTCTGGGGCATTTTCTACTGTCCAACAGAGTTAACTCATGGTGCTACTGATAAGATGGATTAATAATGTATCAAGTGATAGACCATGGATTGCTTGTTGCTCACTTACTCTACATGGTCAAAAGTATGTGGACATCCCTTGAAATTAGTGGATTCGGCTATTTCAACATTTCTGCTACAATAGCCCCCTGACGAAGGACAGTGAAAGACATTTATGCTACAATAGCCCTCTGGCGAAGGATGGATAAAGCACAAGAATAAAGCATACAATTAGCGGCTGCAGGCTGCTCTTTATATTTATATATATATATCTCAAAAAAATAAAGGGAACACTTAAACAACACATCCTAGATCTGAATGAAAGAAATAATCTTATTAAATACTTTTTTTCTTTACATAGTTGAATGTGCTGACAACAAAAACACACAAAAATAATCAATGGAAATCCAATTTATCAACCCATGGAGGTCTGGATTTGGAGTCACACTCAAAATTAAAGTGGAAAACCACACTACAGGCTGATCCAACTTTGATGTAATGTCCTTAAAACAAGTCAAAATGAGGCTCAGTAGTGTGTGTGGTCTCCACGTGACTGTATGACCTCCCTACAACGCCTGGGCATGCTCCTGATGAGGTGGCGGATGATCTCCTGAGGGATCTCCTCCCAGACCTGGACTAAAGCATCCGCCAACTCCTGGACAGTCTGTGGTGCAACGTGGCGTTGGTGGATGAAGCGAGACATGATGTCCCAGATGTGCTCAATTGGATTCAGGTCTGGGGAACGGGCAGGCCAGTCCATAGCATCAATGCCTTCCTCTTGCAGGAACTGCTGACACACTCCAGCCACATGAGGTCTAGCATTGTCTTGCATTAGGAGGAACCCAGGGCCAACCGCACCAGCATATGGTCTCACAAGGGGTCTGAGGATCTCATCTCGGTACCTAATGGCAGTCAGGCTACCTCTGGCGAGCACATGGAGGGCTGTGCGGCCCCCCAAAGAAATGTCACCCCACACCATAACTGACCCACCGCCAAACCGGTCATGCTGGAGGATGTTGCAGGCAGCAGAACGTTCTCCACGGCGTCTCCAGACTCTGTCACGTCTGTCACGTGCTCAGTGTGAACCTGCTTTCATCTGTGAAGAGCACAGGGCGCCAGTGGCGAATTTGCCAATCTTGATGTTCTCTGGCAAATGCCAAACGTCCTGCACGGTGTTGGGCTGTAAGCACAACCCCCACCTGTGGACATCGGGCCATCATACCACCCTCATGGAGTCTGTTTCTGACCGTTTGAGCAGACACATGCACATTTGTGGCCTGCTGGAGGTCATTTTGCAGGGCTCTGGCAGTGCTTCCCCTGCTCCTCCTTGCACAAAGGCGGAGATAGCAGTCCTGCTGCTGGGTTGTTGCCCTCCTACGGCCTCCTCCACGTCTCCTGATGTACTGGCCTGTCTCCTGGTAGCGCCTCCATGCTCTGGACACTACGCTGACAGACACAGCAAACCTTCTTGCCTCAGCTCGCATTGATATGCCATCCTGGATGAGCTGCACTACCTGAGCCACTTGTGTGGGTTGTAGACTCCGTCTCATGCTACCACTAGAGTGAAAGCACCGCCAGCATTCAAAAGTGACCAAAACATCAGCCAGGAAGCATAGGAACTGAGAAGTTGTCTGTGGTCCCCACCTGCAGAACCACTCCTTTATTGAGGGTGTCTTGCTAATTGCCTATAATTTCCACCTGTTGTCTATTCCATTTGCACAACAGCATGTGAAGTTTATTGTCAATCAGTGTTGCTTCCTAAGTGGACAGTTTGATTTCACAGAAGTGTGATTGACTTGGAGTTACATTGTGTTGTTTAAGTGTTCCCTTTATTTTTTTGAGCAGTATATGTATATATACTGCTCAATATATATGTATATATATATATAGTACCAGTCAAAAGCTTGGACATTGTAAAATAATAGTGAAGACATCAAAACTATGAAATAACACATATGGAATCATACAGTAGCCAAAAAAGTGTTAAATCAAAATATATTTTATATTTGAGATCTTTGCATTGATGATCGCTTTGCACAATCTTGGCATTCTCTCAACCAGCTTTATGAGGTAGTCACCTAGAATGCATTTCTCAGGTGTGCCTTGTTAAAAGTTAATTTTTTGGAATTTCTTCCCTTCTTAATGTGTTTGAGCCAATCAGTTGTGTTGTGACAAGGTAGGGGTGGTATACAGAAGATAGCCCTATTTGGTAAAAGACCAAGTCCATATTATGGCAAGAACAGCTCAAATAAGCAAAGAGAAATGACAGTCCATAATTAATGAAGACATGCAGGTCAGTCAATCCTGACAATTTCAATAACTTTTAAAGTGCAGTCACAAAAACCAAGCGCTTTGATGAAACTGTCTCATCGCCGCAGGAAAGGAAGACCCAGAGTTAACTCTAATGAACTTATCCTCTGCAGCAGAGGTCACTGTGACTCAGATTGCAGCCCAAATAAATGCTTCACAAAGTTCAAGTAACAGACATCTAAACAGCAACTGTTCAGAGGAGACTGCATGAATCAGGCGTTCATGGTCAAATTGCTGCAAAGAAACCATTACTAAAGGACACCAACAAAAATAAGAGACTTACTTAGGCCAAGAAACACGAGCAATGAATATTAGACCGGTGGAAATCTGTCCTTTGGTCTGATGAGTTCAAATTTTAGATCTTTGGTTCCAACCGCCGTGTTTTGTGAGACGCAGAGTAAGTGAACAGGTGATCTCTGCATGTGTGGTTTCCAACGTGAAGCATGAAGAAGGTGGTGCGATGGTGCTTTGCTGGTGACACCGTCTGTGATTTATTTAGAATTCAAGGCACTCGTAACCAGCATGGCTACCACAGCATTCTGTAAGGATACTCCATCCCATCTGGTTTGCGCTTAGTTGGACTATCATTTGTTTTTCAACAGGACAATGGCCCAACACACCTCCGGGCTGTGTAATGGCTATTTGACCAAGAAGGAGAGTGATGGAGTGCTGCATCAGATGACCTGGCCCCCACAATCACCTGACCTCAACCCAACTGAGATGGTGTGGGATAAGTTGGACCGCAGAGTTGAGAAAAAGCAGCCAACAAATGCTCAGCATATGTGGGAACTCCTTCAAGACTGTTGGAAAAGCATTCCAGGTGAAGCTGGTTGAGAGAATGCCATGAGTGTGCAAAGCTGTCATCAAGGCAAAGGGTGGCTACTTTGAAGAATCTAAAATATAAAGCATTTTGATTTGTTTAACACTTTTTTGGTTACTACACGATTCTATGTGTGTTATTTCATAGTTTTTATGTGTTCACTATTATTCTACAATGTAGAAAATGGTTTAAAAAAATGTTTTTAAAAACCTTGAACGAGTAGGTGTCTGAAAACTTTTGACTGGTACTGTATATATTAAACCCCCCCACACATATTTGGGTACTAAACCATTTATTATTTTAAATATTAAATAAAGAATGATGGAGCAATCTCTTCTCGCCTCTTCACTGTTGACATTGAGACTGGTGTTTTGTGGGTACTATTTAATGAAGCTGCCAGTTGAGGATTTGAGGTGTCTGTTTCTCAAACCTCTTGCTCAGTTGTGCACCAGGGCCTCCCACTCCTCTTTCTAAACAGCCAGTTTGTGCTGTTCTGTGAAGGCAGTAGTACACAGCGTTGTATGAGATCTTCAGTTTCTTGGCAATTTCTCACATGGAATAGCCTTCATTTCTCAGAACAAGAATAGACTGACGAGTTTGAGAAGAAAGTTATTTGTTTCTGGCCATTTTGAGCCTGTAATCGAACCCACAAATGCTGATGCTCCAGATACTCAACTAGTCTAAAGGCGGCCAGTTTTATTGCTTCTTTAAATCAGAACAACAGTTTTCAGCTGTGCTAACATAATTGCAAAAGGGTTTTCTAATGATCAATTAGCCTTTTAAAATTATAAACTTGGATTAGCCAACACAATGTGCCATTGGAACACAGGAGTGATGGTTGCTGATAATGGGCCTCTGTACATCTATGTAGATATTCCTTTTATTTTTATTTTTTTTAATCAGCCGTTTCTAGCTACAATAGTAATTTACAACATTAACAATGTCTACACTGTATTTCTGATCAATTTGATGTTATTTTAATGGACAAAAAAATGTCACTTCTTTCAAAAACAAGGACATTTCTAAGTGACCCCAAACTTTTGAACAGTAGTGTATGGTCTTGTTTTATAATAGCAGGATATATGGTCTTGTTTTATAATAGCAGGATATATGGTCTTGTTTTATAATAGCAGGATATATGGTCTTGTTTTATAATAGCAGGATATATGTCTTGTTTTATAATAACAGGATATATGGTCTTGTTTTATAATAGCAGGATATATGGTCTTGTTTTATAATAGCAGGATGTATGGTCTTGTTTTATAATAGCAGGATATATGTCTTGTTTTATAATAGCAGGCTATATGGTCTTGTTTTATAATAGCAGGATATATGGTCTTGTTTTATAATAGCAGGATATATGTCTTGTTTTATAATAGCAGGATATATGGTTTTGTTTTATAATAGCAGGATATATGGTTTTGTTTTATAATAGCAGGATATATGGTCTTGTTTTATAATAGCAGGATATATGGTCTTGTTTTATAATAGCAGGATATATGGTCTTGTTTTATAATAGCAGGATATATGGTCTTGTTTTATAATAGCAGGATATATGGTCTTGTTTTATAATAGCAGGATATATGTCTTGTTTTATAATAGCAGGATATATGTGCATGTAATACAATTGCTAGATGTTAGGAATAATCTCACAATAGGGGCAGCTCCTTCTCTATGATCAGTCGTTTTGGGCTCTGCACTGGTAGATAAATGTACGCTATCATATGCACTACTCTGGTTGCCTCTCGAATGAATACAGGAACAGAAAATCACTTGTAAATTCTATTCTTTGAGACAGTGCATATCACATCCAGCCTCCTGATGTCTCCCTCCCTCCAGACAGTGGTACCTGCACGCAGGAGGATGACCTGGTCGTCCAGGGGCAGCTCAGAGAAATGGGGGATCCTCTTGGCCCACTCCACCAATGCAAACAGCTGCTTGTCTGCAGTCTGGCAGATGTTTGTCACCGCATCATGGGGCTAAAACACACAAAAAAGATACAAAAATGCCAAAAAATGCAATAACAACAATAACAGACCCTAAAAGCCAATGCTGAAGCTAGAAATAATGCAATAATCACGAGTAGGAAAGAAAATGCTTTTAATCTCCATGCTAAAGAGACAGCAGTTTATCTAACGTTTTTAAAGAATATTCGTCCCAAGAGCTGAGTAGTAGGCTATGAATCACCGAGGCAGATAATTCCTTTAACTGACACCGCAACATTTCCAGAAACTTTCCCGGGTGGAGGACTCCCTGAGTTAGGATCAAACACAGAAGAAATCCTCCAACCACAATTTCCGGAAAATATGGGAATTTTGCAACCCTAATACTGATCCAGGCAACAGTATAGCCCTGTATACTCACAGAGCTACCAGCGGAGCCTGCATCTGAGTGGAGCTCCGCCCTTTGCTCCACGGACGTCTCTGCCTCCAAGATCTTCTCCACGGGCATCTCCTCGTTCACAGCACTGCTGCACTCCAGTCCCTCCTCTCGCTCCCTGATCCTCTGACGCTCCTCCTGGACTGCTGCACCCCGCCATGCATCCAAACACACCACAGAGCCAGGAGAGGAGGGAGAGACGGGAGACAGGAAGAGGGGTGTGGGTTAATAGGAGAGAGGGACGGGAGGGATTCACAAGGTTAGAAAAGACAAAGAGACAGAAGAAAGGAAAGGAGGAAGCCCTATTGTGCCCATCTTAACTCCTGTTAGGCTTCATCCAAACAGGGTGAAAGGTCAAATTGGTATATTTTATATAACAATGCATTCATTTCTTAGCCAATGTGTTGTGAGAATTAGTCTACCAGTGTGTGCCAAGCATTTGTTATTTAATTGCACCCTCTCAATACCACATCCAATCATATTTCATCTCTCCATTCTCCCAATGTCTTTATCCTTACATTTCTGACGTTCATCTTGGACCACTATAGAAAGAGGGAGAGAAAGAATAGGGGAAAAGGAAGAGGGAGAGAGGGGTTAGTTATATGAACCTACCCCCATATGCTCTCCCCCTGTTTTGTTAATGACTTTGAAAACAACGCACCATCCCCCCACACAATACAATGATCAAATAGAAGTTATCGTCAAAGGTTTTACTGGGCTAGGTCAATATTCAACATAACTCAATCATTTCACCAAATGATTCTGGGCTTTGAACTATACCCTTTTACAACGGCCTACTTCACAATTCAATTTAAAATGTCATTCATTAAAGAAAATGTAGTCAAGTTTGAGATTCTGCAGGTATAAAAAACATGTTTCTCAATCGCTCCCTCCTCCAATTTTATTCATGTTTCCCTTTCAAAAGCACTCCTACAAACTCTCAAAGTTGAAAAATATGAATGGCCCAAAACCATTAGGCTCTGCTCCAAATGTTCAGTCCCTCCCTTCCCTCTTCATGCCCATAGCCAGACGTTCTGTCCTTCCCTATCTTCCCTCTTCATGCCCATAGCCAGACGTTCAGTCCTTCCCTATCTTCCCTCTTCATGCCCATAGCCAGACGTTCTGTCCTTCCCTATCTTCCCTCTTCATGCCCATAGCCAGACGTTCAGTCCTTCCCTATCTTCCCTCTTCATGCCCATAGCCAGACGTTCTGTCCTTCCCTACCTTCCCTCTTCATGCCCATAGCCAGACGTTCAGTCCTTCCCTACCTTCCCTCTTCATGCCCATAGCCAGACGTTCTGTCCTTCCCTATCTTCCCTCTTCATGCCCATAGCCAGACGTTCAGTCCTTCCCTATCTTCCCTCTTCATGCCCATAGCCAGACGTTCTGTCCTTCCCTATCTTCCCTCTTCATGCCCATAGCCAGACGTTCAGTCCTTCCCTATCTTCCCTCTTCATGCCCATAGCCAGACGTTCTGTCCTTCCCTACCTTCCCTCTTCATGCCCATAGCCAGACGTTCAGTCCTTCCCTACCTTCCCTCTTCATGCCCATAGCCAGACGTTCTGTCCTTCCCTACCTTCCCTCTTCATGCCCATAGCCAGACGTTCTGTCCTTCCCTACCTTCCCTCTTCATGCCCATAGCCAGACGTTCAGTCCTTCCCTACCTTCCCTCTTCATGCCCATAGCCAGACGTTCTGTCCTTCCCTACCTTCCCTCTTCATGCCCATAGCCAGACGTTCAGTCCTTCCCTACCTTCCCTCTTCATGCCCATAGCCAGACGTTCTGTCCTTCCCTACCTTCCCTCTTCATGCCCATAGCCAGACGTTCAGTCCTTCCCTACCTTCCCTCTTCATGCCCATAGCCAGACGTTCAGTCCTTCCCTATCTTCCCTCTTCATGCCCATAGCCAGACGTTCAGTCCTTCCCTACCTTCCCTCTTCATGCCCATAGCCAGACGTTCAGTCCTTCCCTCTTCATGATAATAGCCAGGTGTTCAGTCCTTCCCTATCTTCCCTCTTCATGCCCATAGCCAGACGTTCAGTCCTTCCCTACCTCCCCTCTTCATGCCCATAGCCAGACGTTCAGTCCTTCCCTACCTTCCCTCTTCATGATAATAGCCAGGTGTTCAGTCCTTCCCTACCTTCCCTCTTCATGCCCATAGCCAGACGTTCAGTCCTTCCCTACCTTCCCTCTTCATGCCCATAGCCAGACGTTCAGTCCTTCCCTACCTTCCCTCTTCATGATAATAGCCAGACGTTCTGTCCTTCCCCACCTTCCCTCTTCATGCCCATAGCCAGACGTTCAGTCCTTCCCTACCTTCCCTCTTCATGCCCATAGCCAGACGTTC
Source organism: Salmo salar (assembly GCF_965601325.2). Classification (NCBI taxonomy): domain Eukaryota; kingdom Metazoa; phylum Chordata; class Actinopteri; order Salmoniformes; family Salmonidae; genus Salmo; species Salmo salar. Next base: position 12,028,001 of record NC_138292.1, read on the forward strand.
AGTCCTTCCCTACCTTCCCTCTTCATACCCATAGCCAGACGTTCAGTCCTTCCCTATCTTCCCTCTTCATGCCCATAGCCAGACGTTCTGTCCTTCCCTACCTTCCCTCTTCATGCCCATAGCCAGACGTTCAGTCCTTCCCTACCTTCCCTCTTCATGCCCATAGCCAGACGTTCAGTCCTTCCCTACCTTCCCTCTTCATGCCCATAGCCAGACGTTCAGTCCTTCCCCACCTTCCCTCTTCATGCCCATAGCCAGACGTTCAGTCCTTCCCTACCTTCCCTCTTCATGCCCATAGCCAGACGTTCTGTCCTTCCCTACCTTCCCTCTTCATGCCCATAGCCAGACGTTCAGTCCTTCCCTACCTCCCCTCTTTATGATAATAGCCAGACGTTCAGAATCTTCCCTATTCATGATAATAGCCAGACGTTCAGTCCTTCCTTACCTTCCCTCTTCATGCCCATAGCCAGACACTTCTGGTAGCGACAGTACTGGCAGCGATTGCGCTGGCGCTTGTCCACCAGGCATTCTTTGTTATCCCTGCAGGTGTAGCTCAGGTCCTTGCGCACTGTGCGTTTGAAGAAGCCCTTGCAACCTTCACAGCTGTACACACCATAGTGCTTACCTGTGGGAAGGGGGAGGGGTAGACTTGTCACACCAACATTTTAAAAACGATACAACACCAGGCCAAGTAGTACCGCAGTAAACACCTTTTTTTTTTTTTAAATCAGTGACCTAGAATCCTGTTCGCCCCATCCCCCAGACGCTTGTTCACGTTTTCTAAAAATTCACACTTCTACTCAATACAACACATTAAATGTAGCTTCACACTGATCACTGTATAACAGAATACTGCATAGAATGTCTGATTTGCTAAGTTGTGCAAAGGCCTACCTGTGATTTGGCTGGAGGAATGGGAGGAAGGAATATACTCCAGTGGAGGCTGCTGAAGGGAGGACGGCTCATAATTATGACTGGAACTGTGCAAATGGAATGTCATCCAACACATAGAAAACGTGTTTGATACCATTCTGCTCCAGCCATTACCACCAGCCCGTCCTTCCCAATAAGGTGCTACCAACCTCCAGTGATATACTGTACATGCATAATGATCTGCAAGTCATCGTCTCAGTAAGAGGAAAACACTGCATGAAACCTTTACTCTTCAGTTAACACAGACACACTGTCTCCCTCACACACACACCACACTTGCTGTCTCCCACAAACACACAATGCTCCCAACTTTTAAAAACGTTCGGCACCAAACAGAATTTAAGGAGTACCAGAAAGAAATAGATGTTTTTATATAGTTTAGTCTTCCATTAGGCCAACAGTATATGAATCCTACCTTTTGAAGCACATCTCATGAGTAGCAGACCCTTTTCCTTTCTTCCTGTTCCAATCAAAATGTGCCTAAACCTACTGCCTCGGTACCAGGTTGTTAGCTAGCTAGGTAACATGACTGAACAACGTTGTTTGTTATCAAAACAATAATTAGCGACCCGGTATTAGTTTAAAATGGCTCACAATTAATGTATTTGTATTATATAAATGTGTGCAAAAGGCATCTCTGGTAATATGGGACATATTTTAGAGACAAGACGTTTTCTTTGCTGTAAAGCAGCAAGGACGCCTGTCGCCAAGCGGTCCTCCATTTTCCCTCTGACACTCAGCAGCTGCATGACCGTGAACTTGAAGTCTACTCAGACTGGTCTGTGCTCTTGGTTATAACAGGCGATGAAATGATACAATGCATCAACACTGCTCCAATGTAACAAATCTAACAACAGAAGACTAACAACAGAAGACTCATCAGGGCCTGGGTCTGATTCCCTGCTCGCCATCACGGCTAAATTATATTTGACGGTGGAATAGACGCACATGAAGAATGAACGGAGAGAAGCAGGTGAGTGAGGGGTGGGCTGGTAGGGGATGCTGAGAGAAGCAGGTGAGTGAAGGGCGGGCTGGTAGGGGATGCTGAGAGAAGCAGGTGAGTGAAGGGCGGGCTGGTAGGGGATGCTGAGAGAAGCAGGTGAGTGAAGGGCGGGCTGGTAGGGGATGCTGAGAGAAGCAGGTGAGTGAAGGGCAGGCTGGTAGGGGATGCTGAGAGAAGCAGGTGACTGAGGGGCGGGCTGGTAGGGGATGCTGAGAGAAGCAGGTGACTGAGGGGCGGGCTGGTAGGGGATGCTGAGAGAAGCAGGTGAGTGAAGGGCAGGCTGGTAGGGGATGCTGAGAGAAGCAGGTGAGTGAAGGGCGGGCTGGTAGGGGATGCTGAGAGAAGCAGGTGACTGAGGGGCGGGCTGGTAGGGGATGCTGAGAGAAGCAGGTGAGTGAGGGGCGGGCTGGTAGGGGATGCTGAGAGAAGCAGGTGAGTGAGGGGCGGGCTGGTAGGGGAAGCTGAGAGAAGCAGGTGAGTGAAGGGCAGGCTGGTAGGGGATGCTGAGAGAAGCAGGTGACTGAGGGGCGGGCTGGTAGGGGAAGCTGAGAGAAGCAGGTGAGTGAGGGGCGGGCTGGTAGGGGAAGCTGAGAGAAGCAGGTGAGTGAGGGGCGGGCTGGTAGGGGAAGCTGAGAGAAGCAGGTGACTGAGGGGCGGGCTGGTAGGGGAAGCTGAGAGAAGCAGGTGACTGAGGGGCGGGCTGGTAGGGGAAGCTGAGAGAAGCAGGTGACTGAGGGGCGGGCTGGTAGGGGAAGCTGAGAGAAGCAGGTGAGTGAGGGGCGGGCTGGTAGGGGAAGCTGAGAGAAGCAGGTGACTGAGGGGCGGGCTGGTAGGGGAAGCTGAGAGAAGCAGGTGACTGAGGGGCGGGCTGGTAGGGGAAGCTGAGAGAAGCAGGTGAGTGAGGGGCGGGCTGGTAGGGGAAGCTGAGAGAAGCAGGTGACTGAGGGGCGGGCTGGTAGGGGAAGCTGAGAGAAGCAGGTGACTGAGGGGCGGGCTGGTAGGGGAAGCTGAGAGAAGCAGGTGACTGAGGGGCGGGCTGGTAGGGGAAGCTGAGAGAAGCAGGTGACTGAGGGGCGGGCTGGTAGGGGAAGCTGAGAGAAGCAGGTGACTGAGGGGCGGGCTGGTAGGGGAAGCTGAGAGAAGCAGGTGACTGAGGGGCGGGCTGGTAGGGGAAGCGGCTGGCTGATTACAGCTGCCACACATGACCTGCTCATACAAGTGACTATTTCTTAAATTCAACTGAATTTATAAACAAAACTGACTTCATAAACATTTAATAACAGGCAGGTTCTTTAGATCGGTAGGGTTGAAAAAGTCAGTAGTATCATATGAAACAGTACTACGGTATTCTAAGTATCATGATGTTTTGGTACTGTGATATTACCGTGGTACCGGTATACACTATGTAGGAATGAGGACAGATTTCGTTTTTTGATGAGCAAAGTTACGCAGAGCTTCACTAATTAATGAATCTGCAGTGTTTCAAGTGCCTTTATTGTTTATATAGTGACAGAATCAAACAGGCCAGTAAAGAACATTGATTAGAATGATGGGGAGAGGTCAGGACACACAGCTGAAGACAGATGACAAAAAGGATTATCCTCTCTGAAATTGCCAGGGATTTAAAATAAGTCCCCGGCCCGACGTTTCACCTCTACTAACCCTGCTCTTAGTGCACAGCACTCACCAGAGGAGCGGTCTCCACAGATGGCACACATGCGTTTCTGGGAGAGCATTATCCCAGGGCTGTGTGCAGACATAGGCCTCAAGCCAAACGGGGGTTTAACATCATCCGAGCTGCTGATTGAGTGCATCCCCATTGTAGAGTTGATCTGTGCACAAACAAAAAGTGGAAAAAATACAAAATACAACAATGTTGTTATCATGACTGATTAAAACAAAATGTACATCTAGGCTATGTAGGCTAGCCTAAATGTCAGCCTTTCTGTGCGCAGCAACAAACTTCAGCACTAGTCTGAGCTCGGAAATAATGCTAGAGAATAAACGCATACAGAGTAGGATCATTCAAATGCAAAGATGAAAGCAAAACAAGGACCCTGGGTGTGTATCTCACCTGGCTACTGCTAATAGGCCCATAACCCATGGAGGGTGCCACACCAGGGGATCCCAGTGAGGGGCTGATGACTGAGAAAGGCGAGCCAAAGGTGCTGGTGGGACTGTTGGAGGCTGAACTGGTGGGCTGATGCGATGACATGGCTATTGAGCTACCCAGCGGAGAGGAGGATGATGAGTTGTCTGAAGGACAATAATCTGTTGGGGTTGAAGGTTACATTATCACAATTGATAACTATTTTTTTCAAGACTAGCTACATCATCATGTGGCCAGCGAAATGTATTCATATAAATGCCACTTGTAGGCCCCTAGCTACTTAGACAGCTGACGATATTCGGTTGATTGTAAGACATTCAGTATTCTCACTGGTCATTATTTGATCTAACAACTTACTTATCGGTAGCTAGCTAGTTAGGTTGTTCCTACTAACTAGCTAGGTAACGTTAAACTGTTTAATTAAAAATACAAAGGCCTAAATAACTGACCTGTTAGCAAGCTAGCTACCATGGAATGGGGTATGCCCGGTACTGTATTAATGATAAATACTCCTTAATCGTATCAACTGACCTTAGATTTGACAGGCCTCTCTACACATTACTAACGTTTGTTTTATTTTAGCTAGCTAGTAACTAACGTCGTAGCTAGCTAGCTATGTTCGGTAGTTAGCTAACGAGTTACCTCGCTAGGTAGTTAAATTTAAGACGGTCAGTTGACTTTAGCTAGTTAAACATTTTTATAAACACTGGTGTCATCCAAGTGTGCAAATGAGAGATCACTTTAATCCAGCGTTGGCGATGATTAAAAAGCTAACATGTACTTCTGGCTAACATTAGTAAGCAATGGTAAATTAGACCAGACGTTAGCTAACTTTAGTTAGCTAGCTAGCACGTAGCTACTGTATGTAAACTAAACATATGTATACGTTGATTGTAAGCAATTAAATATCACAGCAAGCATCGATTGTATTGAACTTTCAACCTTTTAAAAACGCACACCATGTTTCGCTAGATAACTTGCCGGCTAGCTAGCTGTTTCAAAATCATTGGTGGTAGCTAGCCAGCGAGCTAACGTTAGCTGTCCAGTTAACTAATGCTAATGTTGGCCTCAAAAAGATAAATTCGCGAGTTACAATTGGGGGAACGCAATATACTCACTAGAAACACCTTCGGCACATCGTTGTAGGTTACATAACTATTTCTAGTTGCATATTATTTGCGAAATCCAAGAGACGGACCATATACGAGGTAATAGGCCTACACTCAAACCCCGTTTACTTGATGCTGTTGTTGTTTACACGGAAAGGAAGCCATGTTGGCTCAATGCCAGTGACAGTGTCTTTAGAGCCACAATGTCTCTGGGCAGAACAGTTGCAACATGCACCAGTGGTAGGACTAACGTTTCAATTTCCGTCTATATACTGTACCTAATATATAAACGAAAATCAACAGATTCACAAATTAAACAACATTACATTTTACAAATGTAACTATACTACTAGCCTACTATGAATATATGTAAATCAATGTAGACTACATCGATTTTGGACCTCAATTTTGGATATTTATCAGCTGATGATGAAAGATTATTCTGCAAAAGCCTATTCCTAATACATTTAATGGTTGAATAATGGTGGTGGTTTGACAGGAGGACAGCTGGTTAAACTACATTTAACACATGCCTGTAAGACATTTAGACTGCTTTATATCACAATGATTCTTAATCTCAAATATGTTTAGGGTTAAATGATCCTTTAAAAAAAAGTATAAGACATACAACCAATATGGCTCAGTGTCTGTTTGTTTATTCACTTTTCTCATCATGTGATTATTTTGAGAGAAATGCAAATGGTATATTTGGGTGTGGTCTCGTGTGGCTCAGTTGGTAGAGCATGGTGTTTGCAATGCCAGTGTTGTGGGTTCGATTCCCACGGGGGACCAGTACAGAGAAAAGAAAATGTATGAAATGTATGCATTCACTACTGTAAAGTCACTCTGGATAAGAGTGTCTGCTAAATTACTAAAATGTAAATGGTGTAGCCTATGCAAATCTAGGAAGTTGAGCCTACTGTATATGCGAAGTTGGGTAAGCAGCCTTGGGAGATGATAGAGGTACAGTTAAGTTTTGTACTTTATTTGCTTGTTTTTTTCCTGGTGGTTGTGTGCTTTATTAATTCTGATTTTGATTTTAAATTTGAGACATGTAACATGGGAATCATTTTCATATACAGCACCAGTCAAAAGTTTGAACACACCTACTCATTCCAGGGATTTTCTTTATTTTCACTATTTTCTACATTGTAGTATAATAGTGAAGACATCAAAGTATGAAATAATACATATGGAATCAAGTAATAACCAAAAAAGTGTTAAACAAATCAAAATATGTTTTATATTTGAAATTCAAAGTATCCACCCTTTGCCTTGATGACAGCTCTACACACTCTTTTGCATTCTCTCAACCAGCTTCATGAGGTAGTCACCTTGAATGCTTTTCAATTAACAGGTGTGCCTTGTTAAAAGTACATTTGTGGAATTTCTTTCCTTCTTAATGCGTTTGAGCCAATCAGTTGTGTTGTGACAAGGTAGGGATGTTATACAGAAGATAGCCCTATTTGGTAAAAGACCAAGTCCATATTATGGCAAGAACATGAAGGTCAGTCAATGCGGAAAATTGAAAGAACTTTGACAGTGCAGTCGCAAAAACCTTCAAGCACTATGATGAAACTGGCTCTCATGAGGACCACCACAGGAAAGAAAGACCCAGAGTTCATTAGAGGTACCAGCTTCAGAAAATGCAGCCCAAATAAATGCTTCACAGAGTTCAAGTAACACACATCTCAACATCAACTGTTCAGAGGAGACTGCGTGAATTAGGCTTTAATGGTTGACTTGCTGCAAAGAAACCACTACCAAAGGACACCAATAATAAGAAGAGACTTGCTTGGGCCAAGAAACATGAGCAATGGACATTAGACCGGTGGAAATCTGTCCTTTGGTCTGGTGAGTCCAAATTTTAGATTTTTGGTTCCAACCGCCTTGTCTTTGTGAGACGCAGAATAGGTGAATGGATGATCTCTGCATGTGTGGTTCCCACCGTGAAGCATGGAGGAGGTGTGATGGTGTGGAGGTGCTTTGCTGTTGACACTGTCAGTGATTTATTTAGAATTCAAGGCACTCTTAACCAGCATCGCTACCACAGCATTCTGCAGCGATACGCCATCCCACCTAGTTTGTGTTTTTCAACAGGACAATGACCCAACACACACCTCCAGGCTGTGCAAGGGATATTTGACGAAGAAGGTTGAGATCGTTTGGGATGAGTTGGACTGCAGAGTGAAGGAAAAGCAGCCAACAAGTGCTCAGCATATGTGGGAACTCCTTCCAGACTGTTGGAAAAGCATTCCAGGTGAAGCTGGTTGAGAGAATGCCAAGAGTGCAAAGCTTTCATCAAGGCAAACTGTGGCTACTTTGAAGAATCTCAAATATAACATATATTTTGATGTGTTTCACACTTTTTTGGTTACTACATGATTCCATATGTGTAGAAAATTGTAAAAATAAAGAAAAACCCTTGAATGAGTTGTTCAAACTTTTGACTGGTGCTGTACAGTGCGGGCTCCTAGTCTTTTGCATCAAGCAGAGTTAAACTTCCTTGTTCTTTAAAGGGGAACAATAGGTCTGCTTATCACTAGTCATGCCCTTGAGTGAACAATTCTGTCGCTAACTTGATGAATCATTTTGTTTCACGCTCATTTGTCAGACCAGCAGAAGACAGTAACTACAGTATATTGTTACCTGTTTGGGAAGGTATCTTCATACAGAATAACCTGAATTGCTCAAGCTCATTCCTAACACCTTACTAATGACTTGGACTGTCAACTAGTATTCTATTTTTCAATACAAAATGGACCGTTCTGGGACAATTGCTTTTTATCTGTAGGCGAATAGGCCCAGCAATGACTTCCACTATCAGTGTATCTCAACAGGTTCACAATGTGATTATGTACATTTTATCAATTATCATGTGGTTTTTGGTGACACACTTCCGTGTTCTTGACTGACATGTCTTTCTTACCACCCGTCACAGCCTCATCATGGAGGCTCTATGTATAAGAGTGACAGATCTAAACCTGATGCACTACCTTGTCAGGGAACATTATGACAAGGGTGAACCTTAACATGTGTTATCTTTATAAACAAGACCGGTCACATTCTTAGACACCTACTACTACGGAGTCTTAATAAGTCAGTCAACTAAGTTACAACGAGTGTCAGTTGCCTCCATTTCAGAGGATTTTGGACTAGACTAGAACACAGGGTGTCAGTTTGTATGTTAGTAATGGATGATTTCAGTTTGACAACCCATTCTGAAGACTGCTGAAAAGCTACCGTCATGATGAGGAACACTGCACTGTTGTGTCTCCTGTCCGTCTCAGGTATGTATTCTTCAGTGCTTTCAATAACATCAAAGTTATTTGTTGGAGTCATTGTGATAATTTAGGCATCATTGAATAAGGCATTCAAATATAAACCCTTTAGAAAGAGGTATAAGTGTTGGGAGTACCTCATACATAAAAGACAATTCTGATCGTCTGTTACGCAATCAACACACGGGTAACTTTCAAACGGCAGGCCATTTTTCAGGATCCTTTCATAGTTCTCTCTGTTCATGAAAAGCAACATGATGTGTATTATACGTTGATATTCTGTGATATTAACAGGATGTGTGTGTGAAATCTATGCATGCAGCAAGGAGATATTATTAACTTGCTCTCTAATGGTTTTTGCTTGTATTTTACAGGACTGTGTTGCCTGACTCAGTATCTCCCCTCCTCAGTATCACTATGTTAGCCTTCAAATGAATTATAGCCAAGCCCAGACTTATTGTAGAGACATGTACACTGACTTGGCAACCATCTACAACTCAGGGGATCTGGATAGACTTGTACAATTGGTACCGAATTGGACAGCCAGTGTCTGGATAGGACTGGAGTTTGGAGATGAATTTGAGTGGCACTGGTCATTGCCAGATCAGAGAAAGATTGAGTTTTTCAACTGGAGGGCAGCAGAGCCGAAGCAAAACAATACTCAAGATAGCTGTGCTGCAATGGATCCAAACGGACAGTGGTTTGAGGATAACTGCCAAATTAAAAGAGGTTTTGTTTGCTTTGATGGTGAGTAATGCTAAATCTATTCTATTTATAGCAATTTCAACCCCATATCAGATACAGGGCCGATTCTAGGATGATATGTCTGGATGGGCTGTCAGGTATTTTTTGCCTGTTTTAAAGCTTTAACCGTAAAACATGACTTGGGTATAGTCAATTGGGTGATTGCGTGAGCATAATGATATTTTGTGTGGTCAATGCTCAACCCTGCACCCCACTATATCTCCAATGCTCCATGCAAATGTTATGTATTTTCTATCCTCTGACAGGGGAAAAACGCTAGTAACAGTCACATCTTCATTGATGACAGCAAGACTTGGAGAGAGGCTCAAGACCACTGCCGGGGTACGTACACAGACCTGGTCAGCATACGGTCCAGAGAGGAAAACCATCACATCCAGAACATGTCACTGTCCCAGAGCATGTGGATTGGTCTCTTCAAAGACCCATGGAAGTGGTCAGATGGGAGCAACTCCTCATACCGCTTCTGGAAGACCAATCAGCCAACTACATTCAATACCACAGTAAATGTTACTAAACAGTTAACTACTGAACACCTAACCTCTGACCCAGTGACTACTGTACCCGTTCAAAGCAATATCTCAATGCCTGTACCAACTACATTAATTTCCACAGAACATGCTTCAACTGAACAGTTAACTACTGAGCACCTAACCTCTGACCCAGTGACTACTGTACCTGTTCAAAACACTCCCTCAACACCAGTACCAACTACATCCAATACCCCAGTGCATGTTTCTACTGGACAGCTGTCTACCAGACTCCTAACATCTGACCCACTGACTACTGTACCTGTTCAAAAACCAACTACATCCAATACCCCAGTGCATGTTTCTACTGGACAGCTGTCTACCAGACTCCTAACATCTGACCCACTGACTACTGTACCTGTTCAAAACACTCCCTCAATGTCTATACCAACTACATTCAATACAACAGACCAAGTTTCAATTGAACAGTTAACTTCTGAACACCTAACTATAGACCGAGCGACTACTGGTTACATACCTACAAATGCAACTGCTGTATCTGTTCAAAACACTCCCTCAACACCAGTACCAACTACTAAAGAACATGCTTCAACTGAAATGTTAACTACTGAATACTCAACTAGAGAGGAAGCAACTACTGAATACTCAACTAGAGAGGAAGCAACTACTGGTTACTCAGCTAGAGAGGAAGCAACTACTGGTTACATACCTACAAGTGCTTCTACTGTCCCTGGTCAAAACAGTCCCTCAACACCTGTACCAACTACATTCACTACCACAGAGCACGTTTCAACTGAACAGTTAACTACTGAACACTTAACCTCTGATCCACTGACTACTGTACCTGTTCAAAACACTCCCTCAACACCAGTACCAACTACATCCAATACCCCAGTGCATGTTTCTACTGGACAGCTGTCTACCAGACTCCTAACATCTGACCCACTGACTACTGTACCTGTTCAAAAACCAACTACATCCAATACCCCAGTGCATGTTTCTACTGGACAGCTGTCTACCAGACTCCTAACATCTGACCCACTGACTACTGTACCTGTTCAAAACACTCCCTCAATGTCTATACCAACTACATTCAATACAACAGACCAAGTTTCAATTGAACAGTTAACTTCTGAACACCTAACTATAGACCGAGCGACTACTGGTTACATACCTACAAATGCAACTGCTGTATCTGTTCAAAACACTCCCTCAATGTCTATACCAACTACATTCAATTCAACAGACCAAGTTTCAACTGAACAGTTAACTACTGAACACCTAACCTCTGACCCACTGACTACTGTACCTGTTCAAAACACTCCCTCAATGTCTATACCAACTACATTCAATTCAACAGACCAAGTTTCAACTGAACAGTTAACTACTGAACACCTAACCTCTGACCCACTGACTACTGTACCTGTTCAAAACACTCCCTCAATGTCTATACCAACTACATTCAATTCAACAGACCAAGTTTCAACTGAACAGTTAACTACTGAACACCTAACCTCTGACCCAGTGACTACTGTACCTGTTCAAAACAGGACCTCAACACCAGTACCAACTACATTCAATACCACAGACCAAGTTTCAACTGAACAGTGAACTACTAAACACCTAAATACAGAAAGTGCAACTACTGTACCTTTTCAAAGCATTATCTCAATGTCTGTACCAACTACCACAGAACATGCTTCAACTGAAATGTTAACTACTGAACACTCAACTACAGAGAAAGTGACTACTGATTTCTCACCTACAAGTGCTTCTACTGTCCCTATCCAAAACATTTCCTCAACGTCTATACCAACTACATCCAATACCACAGTGCATGTTTCAACCGAAGAGGCGACTACTAAACACCTTACTACTGAGAATGTAACACATCAATCAACAACTGAGCCTGCAGACACAGAAATGCAACACAGCATTACACAAGCGACTACTGAACATACTTCTGCCATAGATATAACCACAGTGGTTGAGACTGCTCCATACAGTACTGCAGAGCCTGTCAGTATCTCCACTGTCATGCCAAATGAAAACAGTCAAGGTTTAAGTCCAGGTAACTTTCATCATTATATCTCAATTAATGACATGTTGAAAGCCTAACCGTCTCTTTTTGTTTGGCTGTGGTTTTATGTTGTTTCAAAGATGTTATATTACAGAGCAGAGGTATAAATGGATACAAATCTACATTTTGTTGAATGGGCTCCATGTTATCTATCTTTATATCTTTATTTCTCTCAGACAACCTGATATTGATCCGTGAGAACATGACGTGGAACGAGGCCCTGAGCTACTGCAGAGAGCACCACGTTGACCTGGTCTCCATCACTACAGAGCTGCTTCAGTCCTGGGTGACAGAGAGGGCTGCCAGCGCCACCTCATCCCAAGTCTGGGTGGGCCTGCGCTTCACCTGTTCATTCCACTTCTGGTTCTGGATCAGGTCTGATGCAGGCTGCTACCAGAACTGGGCCCCCGGGAACGGCTCAGACAGCCAGCAGGACTGTGGGATTGCAGGGGCTGTAGAGACCACCGGGAGGCAGCAATGGGTTAGTCTGGAGGAGAACCAGAGGCTCAACTTTATCTGCTACAAATGTTCTGGGAACAGTGGTGAGGGGTTGATACATCTCTGATTCGGACGACTTTTGTATTATGTATGTTTCTTATGCAACGTGAAAAGTGTACACTACCGCTCCAAAGTTTGGGGTCACTTAGAAATGTCCTTGTTTTTGAAAGAAAGCACATTTTTTGTCCATTAAAATTACATCAAGTTGATCAGAAATATAGTGTTCATGTTGTAAATGACTATTGTAGCTGGAAACCCCAGATTTTTTATGGAATATCTACACAGGCGTACAGCAACCATCACTCCTGTGTTCCAATGGCACGTTGTGTTAGCTAAGAGGCGACTCTGGGATGCTGGCCTTCTAGGCAGAGTTCCTCTGTCCAGTGTGTGTGTTCTTTTGCCCATCTTAATCTTTTCTTTTTATTGGCCAGTCTGAGATATGGCTTTTTCTTTGCAACTCTTCCTAGTAGGTCAGCATCCCAGAGTCACCTCTTCACTGTTGACGTTGAGACTGGTGTTTTGCGGGTACTATTTAATGAAGCTGCCAGTTGAGGACTTGTGAGGCGTCTGTTTCTCAAACTAGACACTCTAATGTACTTGTCCTCTTGCTCAGTTGTGCACCGGGGCCTGCCACTCCTCTTTTTATTCTGGTTAGAGCCAGTTTGCGCTGTTCTGTGAAGGCAGTAGCATACAACATTGTATGAGATCTTCAGTTTCTTGGCAATTTCTTGCATGGAATAGCCTTCATTTCTCAGAACAAGAATAGACTGATGAGATTCAGAAGAAAGTTCTTTGTTTCTGGCCATTTTGAGCCTGTAATCAAACCCACAAATGCTGATGCTCCAGATACTCAACTAGTCTAAAGAAGGCCAGTTTTATTGCTTCTTTAATCAGAACAACAGTTTTCAGCTGTGCTAACATAATTGCAAAAGGGTTTTCTAATGATCAATTAGCCTTTTAAAATGATTAACTTGGATTAGCTAACACAACGTGCCATTGGAACACAGGAGTGATGGTTGCTGATAATGGGGCTCTGTACGCCTATGTAGATATTCTACAAAAAATCAGCCGTTTCCAGCTTTTCTTTAAAAAACAAGGACATTTCTAAGTGACCCCAAACTTTTGAACGGTAGTGTAAGTATTTAAAAAATGTTAACATGTCATAGCAGCCTACGCAGTTGTTATGTGATTTTGATTGATTACCATGATAAACCACATAGTAAATGTAAATCCGGGACACATAAATTAAAATGATATGTTACATTTGTTATGGTTACTTAAGACAGAAGGTTACTTAAGGCAAAAACAAAAGTAGGGTGTATAGGTGGGTGTATAACAGAAACGTCTAGCAACCCCTAGCTTAGCGTTAGCCACATAGCCAACTTCATAACATACTGTATGAATTGCCATTTGTAACACGTGAACAACCCAGTAGTGTTGCAGTTCTTGACACACTCAAACCAGCTCTATCAAAAGGATCCATCTCCAGCAGCCTTTATATACCATGACAACTCTATCAGAAGGATCCATCTCCAGCAGCCTGTATATACCATGATAACTCTATCAGAAGGATCCATCTCCAGCAGCCTGTATATACCATGATAACTCTATCAGAAGGATCCATCTCCAGCAGCCTGTATATACCACGACAACTCTATCAGAAGGATCCATCTCCAGCACCCTGTATATAGCATGACAACTCTATCAGAAGGATCCATCTCCAGCAGCCTGTATATACCATGACAACTCTATCAGAAGGATCCATCTCCAGCAGCCTGTATATGGTCATAACAATGTCATGACACATATGTTTAGACCTGTTGTGACAGATATTGTGTTATTTTACTTGACAACACTATTTTTATGTTACATAACGTTTTCTGAAATTGACCCAATTCATCCCAAAGGTGTTCAGTGGGGTAGAGGTTAGTGCTCTGTGCAGGCCAGTTAAGTTATTCCACACCGATCGTGACAAACCTTTTCTGTATGGACCTTGCTTTGTGCATGGGGGCATTGTCATGCTGAAACAGGAAAGAGCCTTCCCAAGTACAGAATCTTCTAGAATATCATTGCATGCTGTAGCATTAAGATTCACATTCACTGGAACTAAGGTGTTTAGCCCGAACCATGAAAAACAGCCCCAGACCATTATTCCTCCTCCACCAAACTTTACAGTTGGCACTATGACTTCGGGCAGGTAGCGTTCTCCTGGCATCCGCCAAACCCAGATTCGGCCGTCGGACTGCCAGATGGTGAAGCGTGATTCAACCCTCCAGAGAACGCGTTTCCACTGCTCCAGAGTCCAATGGCGGCGAGCTTTCCACCACTCCAGCTGACGCTTGGAATTGTGCATGGTGATCTTAGGCTTGTGTGCGGCTGCTTGGCCATGGAAACCCATTTCATGAAGCTCCCGATGAACAGTTATTGTGCTGACATTTATTCCAGAAGCAGTTTGGAACTTGGTAGTGAGTGTTGCAACTGAGGACCAACAATTTTCACGCACTATGCGCTTCAGCACTCGGGGTCACCTTCTGTGAGCTTGTGTGGCCTACCACTTCGTGGCTGAGCTGTTGTTGCTCCTAGATGTTTCCATTTCACAATAAAAGCACTTACAGTTGACCGGGGCAGCTCTTGCAGGGCAGAAATTTGATGAACTGACTTGTTGGAAAGGTGGCATCCTATGACGGCGCCACGTTGAAAGTCACTGAGCTCTTCAGTAAGGCCATTCTACTCCAAATATTTGTCTATGGAGATTCCATGGCTGTGTGCTCGATTTTATATACCTGTCAGCAACGGATGTGGCTGAAATAGCCGAATCCACTAATTTGAAGGGGTGTCCACATACTTTTGTAGATATAGTGTATGTCACAACATATGTAAATATATGGGCAATGACAGTGTGATGACCATATTATGACATCATTATGACCGTGTCATAACGTGTTCTGACTCCTGGAGTCAAGTAAAGTGTTACCAATATGGCATATAATACAATTCCAAAAAGAAAACATTATTTCATCCCTTATCCCCATAGAAATATCTGCATGGCTCAAAATCCACCTACCTCTTGATTGCTACTTTTTCCACCATAACTCTGAGAATTGCTATTCACTTGTCAGTTACTATGGACTATTAGACCCGAGTTTGTCACAGCATTGTAGGCTGTCCATGAAAATGTATTGGTCAGTGGGCCTCCATGTCCTCCCAGCAGTTCAATGTTAATGTCCCTTTACGTCCTGCCACCCGGCCCCTGGGTTACCCTTTTCTCACCCTCGTCTCCTCTTATGTGCTGTCCAGCTGGCTGTGACCTCTGCCCCTGTTACCCTCACTCCTGACCCCTGGAGCCGTTCCCATGACACCCTTTTGTGAGCACCTCTCCATGGTGACCCATGGTCACTCCTCCTCCCTCAACCTCTACAGATTTTTGGGGGGAAGTGGCATGTATGACAAAGTTCAAATGCATTGGGATCAGTGCAATGTGACCTCATTTGGCCTTATTCCCATACCAACATAATAGCACAAAATGACCATTAAAAAAAGTAGGACAACATGATACAAACATAGGCTCGGACTATATCACTGTGGAATATAAGGGAAACTAATTTTGCCGTCATGAACGCTCTGAGCCCAAGTCTGTTGTATCATACATTAACCAAGCTCCTAAAGAGTAATGCTAAATTCAATGTGTCTTTCTATGGAGAATGCCTTTGCATACCTTATCTTAGACCCAGAAGCCCTTTGCAGTTCTGTCAAACTATGGCTAATTTAAAACGTAGTGTTATACTTTTTTATAAACACTGTACACCAAAGGCATGTTGGCCTGCCCTACACACTATTGTGTTAACAAACTGAAATGCAATGCATTAGCATCAACAAAGTATTCATTGACATACATCTTTATTTCTGCGTATTATTATTACCAGATTACCAAAAAACAATATTTTATGAAGATTGTTAGATCTCGACACCTGCCATGTGCACCTCTTTCTCTCTCTCCCTCTCGCTCTCTCTCACGCTCTCTCTCGCTCTCTCTCTCGCTCTCTCTCTCTCACGCTCTCTCTCTCACGCTCTCTCTCTCTCTCACGCTCTCTCTCTCTCTCTCTCTCTCGCTCTCTCTCTCTCTCGCTCTCTCTCATTCTCTCGCTCTCACTCTCTCTCTCTCTTCCCCCTCAGTTAATTGTAATAAAATAGATTTGAGGCCCAATCTCTTAGTTAACCCCAGTGCTTCATGAAATGAGATGGATAGAGGGAGAGAGGGAGAGGAGGACATGGAAAAGACAGACTGAAAGACCAACAGTTGAGGATGGACCGAGGGAGTGCGGAATGAGGGGACTGGAACTTGGAATGGGAATACATTTGGTAGAACGTTTGACAGTAAGGGAGTGTTGGGTGTATAGGTAATATGTATCTTGGTGGAGATGGAGTAGTTATCAATATTGATGGTGCATTAAGATTGTGTAATTATAACAATGGCTACCGATTTGTTTGTTGTTATGGTGAATATGGAATACTTTATGTAAAATGTGAAGGTGTCTATGGTTCAAATGTAAGAATTTATATCAACTAACATATGCAGCTTTACATAATTAAGCATTCAGGGGCTTTCCAAGACACATATTAAGCCTAGTCCTAGTCCTATCAAATATCCATTGATAATGTTTTTTTAGTTGTTCTGTCTCTGGGATACCGGCCCATAGTGTTTAGAATAAATGAAGTTGTGAAATGGAGTCTGGGTTTATTTGAGGAGAGAGAGCTTGAATGCACTTTCCTACACAAAGACATAAAGCAGCAGTTGGATTCCTGGGAGGAACGTCCACAGAGCATTCTTGATACACATGTGATAGTTTTGAGTGTGAAAAACACAGTAGCGTTGCAGTTCTTGAAACACTCAAACCGGTGTGCCTGGCACCTACTACCATACCCCATTCAAAGGCACTTACCCTCTGAATGGCACACATACACAATCCATGTCTCAATTGTCTCAACGCTTAAAAATCTTTCTTTAACCTGTCTCCCAACCTTCATCGACACTGATTTAAGTGTATTTAACAGGTGACATCAATAAGGGATCATAGCTTTCACCTGGATTCACCTGGTCAGTCTATGTCATGGAAAGATCAGAAGCCTCCTCCCTAAGTTTGCTTTATTCACTGCTTTAGCACACTCCGCCAACCCTGATGTCCTAGCCGTGTCTGAATCCTGGCTTAGGAAGGCCACCAAAAATTCTGAAATTTCCATCCCCAATTACAACATTTTCCATCAAGACAGAACTACTAAAGGGGGCGGAACTGCAATCTACTGTAAAGATAGCCTGCAGAGTTCTTTCATACTATCCAAGTCTATGCCCAAACAGTTCGAGCTTCTACTTTTAAAAATCCATCTCTCCAGAAATAAATCCCTCAATGTTGCTGCTTGTTATAGACTCCCCTCAGCTTCCAGCTGTGCCCTGGACACCATATGTGAATTGATTGCCCCCCATCTATCGTCGGAGTTTGTACTGCTAGGTGACCTAAATTGGGATATGCTTAACACCCCCAGCCGTCCTACAATCTAAGCTAGATGCCCTCAATCTCACACAAATTATCAATGAACCTACCAGGTACCACCCCAAATCCGTAAACATGGGCGCCCTCATAGATATCATCCTGACCAACTTGCCCTCTAAATACACCTCTGCTGTTTTCAACCAGGATCTCAGCGTTCACTGCCTCATTGCCTGCGTCCGTTATGGGTCCACAGTCAAACGACAACCCCTCATCACTGTCAAACGCTCCCTAAAACACTTCTGCGAGCAGGCCTTTCTAATCAACCTGAGCTGGGTATCCTGGAAAGATATTGACCTCATCCCGTCAGTAGAGGATGCCTGGTTGTTCTTTAAAAGTACTTTCCTCACCATCTTAAAAAGCATGCCCCTTTCAAAAAATGAAAAACGAAGAACAGATATAGCCCTTGGTTCACTCCAGACCTGACTGCCCTTGACCAGCACAAAAACATCCTGTGGTGTACTGCACTAGCATCGAATAGTCCCCGCGATATGCAACTTTTCAGGGAAGTCAGGAACCAATACAAACAGTCAATTAGGAAAGAAAAGGCTAGCTTTTTCAAACAGAAATTTGAATCCTGCAGTCCTAATTCCAAAAGGTTTTGGGACACTGTAAAGTCCATGGAGAATAAGAACACCTCCTCCCAGCTGCCCACTACACTGAGACTAGGAAACACTGTCACCACTGATGAATCCACGATAATCGAGAATTTCAATAAGCATTTCTCTACGGCTGGCCATGCTTTCCACCTGGCTACCCAACCCCGGCCAATAGTTCTGCACCCCCTGCAGCAACTGGCCCAAGCCCCCCCCGCATCTCCTTCACCCAAATCCAGACAGCTAATGTTCTGAAAGAGCTGCAAAATCTGGATCCCTACAAATCAGCTGGGCTAGACAATCTGGACTCTCTCTTCCTAAAATTATCCGCCGCCATTGTTGAAACCCCTATTACTAGTCTGTTCAACCTCTCTTTCATATCGTCTGAGATTCCTAAAGATTGGATAGCGGCCGCGGTCATCCCCCTCTTCAAAGGGGGAGACACTCTAGACCCAAACTGTTACAGACCTATATCCATCCTGCCCTGCCTTTCTAAAGTCTGTGAAAGCCATGTGAACAAACATATCACCGACCATTTCGAATCCCACCGTACCTTCTCCACTATGCAATCTGGTTTCCGAGCTGGTCACGGGTGCACCTCAGCCACGCTCAAGGTCCTAAACGATATCATAACCGCCATCGATAAAAGACAGTACTGTGCAGCCGTCTTCATCGACCTGGCCAAGGCTTTCGACTCTGTCAATCACAGTATTATTATCAGCAGACTCAACAGCCTCGGTTTCTGTAATGACTGCCTCGCCTAATTCACTAACTACTTCTCAGATAGAGTTCAGTGTGTCAAATCGGACGGCCTGTTGTCCGGACCTCTGGCAGTCTCTATGGGATTGCCACAAGGTTAAATTCTCGGGCTGACTCTTTTCTCTGTATATATCAATGATGTCGCTCTTGCTGTAGGTGATTCTTTGATCCACCTCTATGCAGACAACACCATTCTGTATACATCTGGCCCTTCTTTGGATACTGTATTAACAAACCTCCAAACAAGCTTCAACGCCATACAACACTCCTTCCGTGGCCTCCAACTGCTCTTAAATGCTAGTAAAACTAAATCCATGCTCTTCAACCGATCGCTGCCCACACCCGCCTGCCTGACTAGCATCACTACTCTGGACGGTTCTGACTTAGAATATGTGGACAACTATAAATACCTAGGTGTCTGGCTAGACTGTAAACTCTCCTTCCAGACTCATATTAAACATCTCCAATTCAAAGTTAAATCTAGAATTGGCTTCCTATTTCGCAACAACGCCTCCTTCACTCATGCTGCCAAACATACCCTCGTAAAACTGACTATCCTACAGATCCTTGACTTCGGAGATGTCATTTACAAAATAGCCTCCAACACTCTACTCAGCAAATTGGATGCAGTCTATCACAGTGCCATCCGTTTTGTCACCAAAGCCCCATATACTACTCACCACTGCGACCTGTATACTCTCGTTGGCTGGTCCTCGCTACGTATTCGTCGCCAAATCCACTGGCTCCAGGTCATCTATAAGTCTTTACTGGTAAAGCTCCACCTTATCTCAGCTCACTGGTCACCATAGCAACACCCACCCATGACACGCGCTCCAGCAGGTATATTTCACTGGTCATCCCCAAAGCCAACATATCCTTTGGCAGCCTTTCGTTCCAGTTCTCTGCTGCCAATGATGGGAACGAACTGCAAAAATCACTGGTTGGAGACTTATATCTCCCTCACTAGCTTTAAGCACCAGCTGTCAGAGCAGCTTACCGGTCACTGCAGCCGTACACAGCCCATCTGTAAATAGCCCATCCAACCAACTACCTACCTCATCCCCATATGTTTTTTGTTTTTCTGCTCTTTTGCACACCAGTATTTCTACTTGCACATCATCATCTGCACATATATCACTCCAGTGTAAATTGCTAAATTGTAATTACTTCGCCCCTATTGGCCTATTTATTGCCTTATCTCCTTACTTCATTTGCACACACTGTATAGAGATTTTTCTATTGTGTTATTGACTGTACGTTTGTTTATCCCATGTGTAACTCTGTGTTGTTGTTTGTGTCGCACTGCTTTGCTTTATCTTGGCCAGGTCGCAGTTGTAAATGAGAACTTGTTCTCAACTGGCCTACCAGGTTAAGTAAAGGTGAAATAAAATAAACAGAAATAAAAGAGCAGGTGTTCTTAATGTTTTGTATCGTCAGTGTCCTATCGTATGTTCCTTGTATTTATTGCCATGTGCTTAAACACAATTATTAAATAAAGCTGTAAACTTTATGGATGTTTTATGTTTCTCATTTCATTCATATTGTTGGTAAAGTTAGTCAAAGACTGAATTACATGTTGTGGTTAAAATGCCATTTTATTGATCTTGAGAAGTATTGAAAGTGGATGTTACAAACACTGAATTACATGAATCGATAAAAACATTTCATTTTCTAGATGATGTGTTGAGTATGCATGTTAACATGTCAGTGAACCAATCACTGGGTGCAGCCAATCAACATGTACTCGGATACAAAGTCTTGGAATTTTTTGCATGTAGCCTTGTTCTTTGATCCTTTGCACTTTTTCTCATTAGGCACTTGTTCAATCCAGGTATTTGATTCCAAAAGGTATTGCATCCTAAAAGTCAAACAGAGAAACGGTGAGACATTTACCAGGGAAGTCCAATTCTCACAGAGTAAGACCTTAGAGGTAAAAACATCTTCAGTTGTCTCATGACATCATAGCCAGAACTTACTGGCCATTAGAGTCGGTGGTGGAGCCATCTTTGCCCATGATGAGGTATTTCTTCCCTGTCTCTAGCTGTCCTTTACACTGGAGCCTCTTGGCGAACACTCGCACTTTGCTCTCCTCCAGCTTCACATCTCCGGCTGGCAGAAAGAGGGCACAGAGTTTCCATAGTTACCATGACCGTAGAAAGAAGTAAATGTACTATCTATGGTTACGTCTTCATGAACATTCTAGTTACAGACAGAGATCTCAAGTCAGGATTAGAATAATGGTATTATCACTTACTGGCTCGGAGTATCTGAGTCACATTAGTTGTGTAGAGTTCAAAGTTACTCTTCACAGACATACTGATGACTTGGACAATGAAACCTAAAACAACCAGATTTGAAACAAATTACTAGCTTCACCTTATTTGTCCCATACTGTAACTGTTAAATGATTGACCTGTGTCACACTCATAGCTAAATTGTCTACTGACCGTAATCCACAGTGGGGGAATAGCAAGCATGTTCAAAACGATCTTTCTTCTCTAGCTTCAGTGGTCCAAAAGTGTCCTTCTCTTTGTGGCAGGGCCCTAAAGAACCAATGGGACTTTCTTCAGTGTCATACAGACCCTAACCAATGAAACCAGAACCAATGCAATAGTCTCAAAATTGTAAAATCCCGCCTTTAAGGCCCTACAGGCAGGCTCAATCAAATTCTCCATTCTATTAGAACCCAGGTCTGGTGCCTTAACAGTGAGATAATACTTCAATAGGGTAACTGAGAGAATGTTGGCGATAGTAATAACAACTTACTCTCTGAACACTGGCACACATCCCCTGAACACAACGTTGAAACCATCTTGCTTCTTTTTGGTGCAGCATAGAAAGTAGTACACTTTCTGTCTGTGATTGTGTATGTGTGTGTGAGAGAGAGAGAAAGAGAGAGGGAGGGAGGATAGAGAGAGAGAGGGAGAGAGAGAGAGAGAGAGAGAGAGAGAGAGGGAGGGAGGGAGTGAGAGAGAGAGTGAGAGAGGTGTGTGTATGTTAGCAAAGACAGACAGACAGACAGACAGACAGACAGACAGACAGACAGACAGACAGACAGACAAGACAGACAGACAGACAGACAGACAGACAGACAGACAGACAGACAGACAGACAGACAGACAGACAGACAGACAGACAGACAGACAGACAGACAGACAGACAGGGAGACAGGGAGACAGGGAGACAGACAGGGAGACAGACAGGGAGACAGACAGACAGGGAGGAAGAGAGAGAGACAGTGACAGATGGAGAGAGATAGTCAAATTATGCATTATTTTTTAGTGATGGCAAAAATATTCAGAAGACTATTTGACAAATACAAAAAATCAATCAAGGTAAAAAAAAAGTACAGAATAAATCTGAAAAGAAAGCCTTGCATACCTGGTTCATAGTAGTCATAGAATGTGGCCGGAGCAGGCTGCAGTAAACCTATAGCTACTGTCTGCACAGCCCTAAACGTTACACACTCCCTTTCCTCAATCTGGACAGAGACAGAAAAAATACCTTTGGGCTTTTCGATTTCACACTGTTCCACCGAGTTGCTTGTGTATTCGTGTCTGTGTGAGTCTCACCTCATTGAAGTACAACAGCACTTTGCCATGTGAGACCTCGTAGTGAGAGATGTATTGTTCATCACGGTTCTTTAGCTGTGGAGAGACAACAGTTAGAGAAAGAGGAAGAGAGGAAGAAATTATGGAGAGATGAAAAGGGCGAAGGGAGAGAGGAAGGAATGATGGAGGGATGAAAAGGGGGAAAGGAGAGAGGAAGGAATGATGGAGGGATGAAAAGTGGGAAGAGAGAGAGGAAGGAATGATCGAGGGATGAAAAGTGGGAAGAGAGAGAGGAAGGAATGATCGAGGGATGAAAAGTGGGAAGGGAGAGAGGAAGGAATGATCGAGGGATGAAAAGGGGGAAAGGAGAGAGGAAGGAATGATGGGGGATGAAAAGGGGGAAAGGAGAGAGGAAGGAATGATCAAGGGATGAAAAGAGGGGAAGGAGAGAGGAAGGAATGATCGAGGGATGAAAAGGGGGAAAGGAGAGAGGAAGGAATGATGGGGGATGAAAAGGGGGAAAGGAGAGAGGAAGGAATGATCGAGGGATGAAAAGAGGGGAAGGGAGAGAGGAAGATCAGGGGAGAGAGAGGAGGGGAGAGACTGACAAAACATTGATTACTAAAGAAAAGTAAAGGGAGGGGGTTGGTTACGTGTTTATATAGACTCTATATGATGATGATGAAGACTCACCTTGTCCAGGTCGTCTGTCTGTGCCTCAAAGCCACTGAGCAGTGTGATGTCGGCTATGGACATTCCTGTGAGGTTCCTGGTCAGACTATGACTAAAGAATACAAGTTAGTTAGCTTACTGAAAAACCACTGCCCTATCGCCTAGGTCGTCACAAAATATTCATCCCAGTCACAAATCTGCCGTTATTTGTATATTCATGACAGAATCAATTCCCTCTCTGTTTAACTGACCTCACACAGACCTCTCTGTTTAACTGACCTCACACAGACCTCTCTGTTTAACTGACCTCACACAGACCTCTCTGTTTAACTGACCTCACACAGACCTCTCTGTTTAACTGACCTCACACAGACCTCTCTGTTTAACTGACCTCACACAGACCTCTCTGTTTAACTGACCTCACACAGACCTCTCTGTTTAACTGACCTCACACAGACCTCTCTGTTTAACTGACCTCACACAGACCTCTCTGTTTAACTGACCTCACACAGACCTCTCTGTTTAACTGACCTCACACAGACCTCTCTGTTTAACTGACCTCACACAGACCTCTCTGTTTAACTGACCTCACACAGACCTCTCTGTTTAACTGACCTCACACAGACCTCTCTGTTTAACTGACCTCACACAGACCTCTCTGTTTAACTGACCTCACACAGACCTCTCTGTTTAACTGACCTCACACAGACCTCTCTGTTTAACTGACCTCACACAGACCTCTCTGTTTAACTGACCTCACACAGACCTCTCTGTTTAACTGACCTCACACAGACCTCTCTGTTTAACTGACCTCACACAGACTTCGTATTCAACATCGTTTTCAGAATTCCGGCTTTGCTGAGTATCTCTTCTGTGCCTGCTGCGAGCATCGAACCACTCAATCGCTGATCGGGGGACATCCTCTTCCTCCCTTTTCTCTCCGTCTCCATAGTCACCCTCATAGTCGTTGTAGTCTTCAACAATCTGGGCTGATGAAACAAAGTGTTATCATAGTGTACTAGTGGAACTCAGTCACACACATCCTAACCTGTAGTAAAAGGAGCACTGAATCAGAGTAGTGTTGTACGCTCACCAGTGTACTCTACTTTCCCCTCTACTTTGACTGTGATTGACAGAAGGTTACAGTCGTCTGAGGTGTCCAGTAGATGGTAAGCCTTCGTAACCTGCCAGACAGATCAATATATTACCAGTTTGAATGAACATCAATAAATATTTTTGGATGATAAAGACGCTCACCTTCATCTTGGCTTTTCCCTGTCCCGTTAGCGCTACGTTAATGATAGGATTACCAATCAGTTTCTGGTGAAGTAGAGACAGAGAGAGAGAGTTACGTGTGTGTGTGTGTGTGTGTGTGTGTGTGTGTGTGTGTGTGTGTGTGTGTGTGTGTGTGTGTGTGTGTGTGTGTGTGTGTGTGTGTGTGTGTGTGTGTGTTGGAGTGGGTGTACCTTCAGCTCTATTTCTACTTTCTCCCCCTTGTTGTCCAATGACAGCTTCTGAATGTCGTTCTTCCTTGGAGCAGTGAACTGTACTTCCACTTTTGTGATGGGAGGTTGGGGCCTGTTCAGTGCATACTCAGAGAGAGCCTCCAAAGCCACTATAGTATCCTAAAGACATTAAGATGAATGCATAGACTGGATACAAATTGAAGGTAGACATTTAACATGTTATTTCTACTAAATGGTGTAGAATGTAAAATGTCCATCGACTCTCAATGATTGGGACTATCACCCCTGGGTCACTGTATCAGTAGGATATCAGTATTGTTGGACTGAATATGAAGGCGGAAAACTAGCAAAACATGCTAACTAGGAACAAGGAAACTACATCCACTAGGAGGCAATGAAGCAGCCACATCATGTTTAGGCATTGTTTGGCTCTCCATCAGTACAGTATATCTCACCTGTGAGGACTTGAAGTCTGCTCCATCAGTACAGTATATCTCACCTGTGAGGACTTGAAGTCTGCTCCATCAGTACAGTATATCTCACCTGTGAGGACTTGAAGTCTCCTCCATCAGTACAGTATATCTCACCTGTGAGGACTTGAAGTCTGCTCCATCAGTACAGTATATCTCACCTGTGAAGACTTGAAGTCTGCTCCATCAGTACAGTATATCTCACCTGTGAGGACTTGAAGTCTCCTCCATCAGTACAGTATATCTCACCTGTGAGGACTTGAAGTCTCCTCCATCAGTACAGTATATCTCACCTATGAGGACTTGAACTCTGCTCCATCAGTACAGTATATCTCACCTGTGTGGACTTGAATCCTCCTCCATAGTTCTCCTGTGAAGTCAGCCAGCAGGCTGCAGAGTCTGCCCACTCTGTGTCCTTATGAGCCACTGCAGTTAACAGGGCGTAGGCTGTAGTCTCTACTGTTATGGCCTCTGTTGTCGGTACAAAACGTTTCTTTTCCTCATTCACCATGCCAGCGTTAGCATACCACCCATGGCAATGGTCTTTCCCTGTCAAGAGGAGTCAAAGAATATCAATGTCAGCAGAAATTCCCCATCAGCCCACACCATTCTGACCTATAACAGGAGTGTAATAGGACGATACCTTCAGTTGCCAGTCCTTTGAGTTTTTCCCAGGCAGGCACAGCCTGTGTCCGGTCAGACAGACAGACTGACAGACAGTAGGCTGTTATGGCGACAGCGTAGGGTCTCTGTAGCCCCTCAACACGTGAGAGCAGGTAGTCGGTGGCTTTGGAGATAATGGCTTTCTACACAAACACAAACACAGAGCAGCTAGCAGTTCTGGTTCAAAATAGAAGCATTTGATGTCTCTGTTTTTCTTCTTCTCCAGGATAGAGACGGCTGATTTAGACGGATGATTAAGGTTGAAGTCGGTTAATTGGTAACACAATAAAAAAGTACACTATACTAAACACTTATGAGTTAATAAGGAAATCTGTCCAGCTATCTTACCGTATCGCTACGCTCCTTGTTGTCTGTCAGGAAAGGGAGGGAGCGATTTAGAGCCACAGTTATGAAGGCAGTCATGGAGACATCTCCCTCTATCCCTCCAATGCCTCCCTAGAGAGAAAGAGACAACTTAACTAAACAGAGAAAGACAAAATACTCTGTTGAAATACAGGAGGGTTGCCAGTTCAATGCCTCCCTAGAGAGAAAGAGACAACTTAACTAAACAGAGAAAGACAAAATACTCTGTTGAAATACAGGAGGGTTGCCAGTTCAATGCCTCCCTAGAGAGAAAGAGACAACTTAACTAAACAGAGAAAGACAAAATACTCTGTTGAAATACAGGAGGGTTGCCAGTTCAATGCCTCCCTAGAGAGAAAGAGACAACTTAACTAAACAGAGAAAGACAAAATACTCTGTTGAAATACAGGAGGGTTGCCAGTTCAATGCCTCCCTAGAGAGAAAGAGACAACTTAACTAAACAGAGAAAGACAAAATACTCTGTTGAAATACAGGAGGGTTGCCAGTTCGAGTCCTGCGTCTGACTGAGTTGGCAACCGGAGGGTTGCTGGAATGAAATCCTAGATGCCTTTGCCTGCTGTTGTGCTTTTAAGCAAGGCACTTAACCCCCACACAACAACAGCTCCCCAGGCGTCCAGTGTGGAAGCTTCCCACACCTCTCCAAAACCTGTCTATGTTATGTGTGTCTTTCGGAGGAGTTGGGTTAAAAGCGGAAGTCAAATTCCGGTTGGACCTTGTGTGAAACTGACCAATAAAGTGATCTTCATGTTAAAACTAGTGTTTTGAATAATCCTTTACCTGCATTTCCCTGTGTATGACTGGGTTAGGGTCCGAGAATGATCCATCCTCCTTCTGTTTAACCAGGAGGTATCTGACTGAATCAATGATATGCTGCTCAGACACACCCTGTGCCCATCTCCCCTTCTCTCCACCGCCTGCATTCTCACGTTCTGCCACCAGAGACATCACTTTCACAACAAGGCCCGTCAGCCTAGAGAGGAAGGTTAACAAACACTGTGATAGGATCGGCCAGCTCCAGTCCTGGAGAGTTGCAGTGTTTACAGGCTTTTATTCCAGACAGACAGAAAACTACAGTAACACAAAAACAAGCAACGTAAAGAGAGATGTACTGACCAGTAACTGGTTGGATGGTGCGTCCAAGCTCCATACGAACCATCACCCTTTTTAAACGTCAGAATTCTCATATAGCCTGAGAGAGAGAGAGAGAGAGAGAGAGAGAGAGAGAGAGAGAGAGAGAGAGAGAGAGAGAGAGAGAGAGAGAGAGAGAGAGAGAGAGAGAGAGAGAGAGAGAGAGAGAGAGAGAGAGAGAGAGAGAGATTGTATTTTGTGTTTCTTACTATAAATGAAAAAAAAGCATCTTCATTATAGTTCTCCCACACCTTGCTCTGTGAACTGGAGGGCCGTATCTCTGGTGCCAGGGGTCAGCTCATACCAGCGCTGGCTAAGGTCCAGATAGCGGAGGGCCAGGGCTGTGGGGGCCATACGTTTCATAGTCTGCTCTGCACATCCAACAGGGGCATTGAGCAAGTTTGTAACCCCTTCGGGAGAGAGCAGGGTCCTGGAAGTGGACTGGCCAAACAGCTCCCCTGGGGAATGGATGAGAATGGATATTAAACTGACAATACTGTTGTGAAGAGAAATGATTGGAGGGTAAAATGAGTCAGACCTTCCATCTTGACGAAGATATTGGAGCTGGAGCCAGGGACTGTGTTGTCTGGTAACTTTCCATCAATCATGAAAGATTGGCCACTCTTCCCTGACAACAGAGAATGAGAGAACCTGGTTGGTGCTTTTTATGCCATAAACTATTACGTGAATAAAATGCTGTCATCATAGATATTCTGTTAGCAATCTCACCAATATTGCCACTCAGGTCAACAAAATGAGTTTCCTCCACTCTCTTCTCTATTCCCTCCGTCTAAAATATGAGAAACTATTATATTACATACATGCAGTAATGGATCTTCACATCATTTGTTTTGTAGTAGTAATTTTTCCTGATATTTGTTGTATACTTACTCTAACATTCAGAATCTTTTCAATAGCATCACTGCCGTCCTCATTCTCTATGTCATAAAGGCGTATTTTGATGGGTATGGGGCCGGTTTCCATGGGTACTGCAGAGAAAGTGACGGCTTTGGAGGAGTGGGCCTCCACGGTGATGTTGACATAGGTTTTGATGGAACTGGAGCCTGGTGAACAGAGCTTGTCATTTCTCTCCATGTGGAGTGAAATCTGAGAAGGAGGAAGGTGGTCCATCAGCTGTATGGCATTTCATCTTTCTGTAAATGCTTCTGAAGTGTAAAACTGTAGTACTATAGAAAGTGATTTAACTCTACCTGTGCAGTCTGGTCCCAATAGTTGTAGACAACAGGAACAATAGACATTTGCTCAAATCTTTTGACTGAGTACGGCAGCCTCAGAGAGACAAAAACCTTCTTAAACACACGGAACTCATGTGGTTCTGCCACACAGATGCCTGCAGGAAGGACACACACAGTCCATTACTCTCCAGAATGTCACCACATGTTCCTTACTATCTAGGTACAGGAATATGAACCAATAGAGGAGGATGTTACCATGAGAAGCAGACAAGCTGACAGCCTGTATCTCCCAGGTGGTGATGGAATCAGGCAGAGCCACAGTATGACTAAGGGAGACAGAGAGAGAGTCAAATTACAATAGTGTTTCAGACACATGGCGCCGATATACTGTGTGTCTAAATGTCGATTTCTCACCTTCCTTTGCCGTTTATATCCACCACTGCGAATGCAAAGCTTGGGGGGAAACTTCTGCGTATTTGCTGATTGGTTGTGTCAAAGAAGTCTTCGATGTCTGTGGCACTCGCAGCTGAGAGGAGAGAGTGCAGACTAATGGTGTCACAATAATATAACCTTTTAAGATCGTATTCTCATCGAATCCTTCTAAGTTATAACAAGTCAGATATTTTGTTTCAAAATTCCCATGTCTGTCTAAAGAATAGTGGTTGTTATCATTTTGTTACAATGTTATACATGTTAGAATGGTAATATCCCCAACAATCAAGTCATCCTCACTCCTGCCATGTCCTCTCTGGGCGTCATTTTGTTTCTTCTTTTCCCTCAGCTTCTCTCCCTCTATGCAGCAGTCCAGGAAGGCCTTGACACAGTCATGGTCCTTATTGGCTCGTGCCACTCTCTCGGCTCGCTGCTGACACGTCCTCAGCATGGGGATCAGGGAGAAGCCATGAGAACAACACTCCTGCAGCTTGGCGTCTGAGTAACTCGATTCTGGGAGTTGGAGATGGTGAGGTAGTGACAAAAGGTTTTAGTTCGTACCTGCCAGGACTGACAAACACTCTCTCCCACCACCTCAGCCAGCAGTTAGTGACAGTTAGAGTATAGTAACGTTGTAATACTTATGGACATCATCTTCTGTTGGACGTTCAGGGAACGCCTCTGTCGTCTGAAGCCTGACTCACAGTTAAACCCTAAGACAAACACACGTACATTAGGGTGAAGACGATCAAATCAAAACATCAACATATAATATCAACATATTGTGGGAACATGTAGGTTTTGAGCAATTATGATGTCATTAATACTTTGTTGAAATGTACGTCTGAGTTGGTGTTTTTTTTATTTTATTCGGTTTTTTTCTTTATGTTGAAGGTTGGGCAGGTCCCAGCCAATGTCATGTCTAGTTTAGTGGATCCATGTCTGTGAAATGTTAAGTTGTCTACCTCCTAAAGGGGTTTTAACCTTATACCAGAGAACATCATTCAGAAACTACGGACCAAAGAAGAAGTAGTGTAGACACTAGACAGCTGTTTTGTTTAATCACACTACATTCGTCATACCCTTCCTCATCTTAGATAGCACATGAGAGTTGGAGATGAATGACAAGCCAGCGTCGTTCAACACAGAGGCTGTATCTGAGCCGCCACCGTATGAGCAACCAAGGTCATAGGACTGCATCGATGAGAATACCTGTGAACAGCACACAAAATATTCACACTATTAGTCAAAAACAGCCATTTGGTCTTTATTGCATAGAATATATTTATACCTGTACATTATAAGGAGTGAGTTTTAGAGGAAATAATGTGGAGGAGACAGTATGTATTATTATTCTTTAGTAAATAGTATCTTGTATATGTGAATATACAGTACCAGTCAAAGGTTTGTACACACCTACTCATTCAAGGGTTTTCCTTTTCTATATTTCATATTTTATATTCTTCAAAGTAGCCACCCTTTGACTTGATGACAGCTTTGCACACTCTTGGCATTCTCTCAACCAGATTCATGAGGTAGTCACCTGGAATGTATTTCAATTAACAAGTGTGCCTTGTTAAAAGTTAATTTCTGGAATTTCTTTCCTTCTTAGTGCGTTTGAGACAATTAATTGTGTTGTGACAAGGTAGGGGTGGTATACAGAAGATAGTCCTATTTGGTAAAAGACCAAGTCCATATTATGGCAAGAACAGCTCAAATAAACCAAAAGAAATGACAGTCCATCATTACTTTAAGACATGAAGGTCAGTCAATGCGGAAAATTTCAATAACTTTGAAAGCTTCTTCAAGTGCAGTCGCAAAACCCATCAAGTGCTATGATGAAACTGGCTCTCATGAGGACCACTACAGGAAAGGAAGACCCAGAGTTGCCTCTGCTGCAGAGGATAAGTTCAGTAGAGTTAATTGCACCTCAGATTGCAGCCCAAATAAATGCTTCACAAAGTTCAAGTAAGAGACACATCTCAACATCAACTGTTCATAGGGGACTGCGTGAATCAGGCCTTCATGGTCAAATTGCTGCAAAGAAACCACTAATAAAGGACACCAATAAGAAGAAGAGACTTGCTTGGGGCAAGAAACACGAGCAATGGACATTAGACCGGATGTAAATCTGTCCTTTGGTTTGATGAGTCCATATTTGAGATTTTTGGTTCCAAACGCCGTGTTTTTGTGAGACGCAGAGTAGAATGATCTCCGCAAGTGTGGTTCCCACCGTGAAGCATGGAGGAGGTGTGATGCGGTGGGGGTGCTTTGCTGGTGACACTGTTGGTGATTTATTTAGAATTCAATGCATACTTAACCAGCATGGCTACCACAGCATTCTTCAAAGATACGCCATCCCATCTGGTTTGCGCTTAGTGGGACTATCATTTGTTTTTCAACAGGACAATGACCCAACACACCTCCAGGCTGTGTAAGGGCTATTTGTGATGGAGAGCATCAGGTGACCTGGCCTCCACAATCACTCCACCTCAACCCAGTTGAGGTGGTTTGGGATGAGTTGGACGGCAGAGTGAAGGAAAAGCAGCCAACAAGTGTCCAGTGTCATGACGTTGGCCTGCGGGTAAGGTTTATGACCCCCCATAAATACCTTTCTCCCTTCCCCACTCTCTCTGACCCTACTGAAGGACTTTTGAATAGCCTTTGTTAAATATAGAGAGTCTGGGAACATCAAACAAGTGGGGGGAAAGGAACCATATTTCGGTAATAGAACCAGTTGGAAATATACCAGGTACTTAATGAGTATGGATGTCAGTTCGGTTGTCATCTGAGACATTATGACTGATGACAGGACGACATAAACTGTACCTGGGAAAGTCTACACATTCTAGTTATCAGATTCACATGGAATTGTTGTGCAATTTAAATGTTTGATATTGAAACTGTTTGTTAGGAGATGAAATGTAAGTTTAGCTTCCAAATGAGAAAATTGGGTTTTCATAAGGAAAGAGCCCTGACCAATCAGTGGCCCGCCCCTGTGAAGAGACAGGAGTTATAAACAATGAAACACACCCTTCTCCCCTCGCCACTATATAAGTCAGTGACAAAATGTAACCAGCCGGCTCCGGGTACGTGAGGTCTGCAGCCTCTGCGTTAAAAGGACTCACATGTCAAGTACAGAACTAAGCCAACCTCAGCGTGAGCTTTGGTTGCTGTCACGATTCCCACCGACGGTGTCGCCCCCTCCTGCTCGGGTGGCGCTCGGCGGTCGTCGTCACCGGCCTATTAGCTGCCACCGATTCCCTTTTGCTTTTCCCTTTTTTTATTTTAGACACCTGTGGTCAATTAGCCATTAGAGGGGCTATTTAGTTTAGCTGGCCTGCTCCTTGTTGTGCGGGATTAATTGTTGTTATCGACTGTCTTGTTCGTGTCGGCTTGGCATTGTCGCACCTTGTATTTATTCCCCTGTGTTTGGGGACTTTGTTTTCTTCTTTCAAAGTGTTATTAAAAACACCACTCCCTGTGCTCGTTGTTTCCTGCGCCTCATTCCTACAAACACGACTACCAACGCCGTTACAGTTGCGAATGGTATGAACTCTTATTCACTACAGAAGTGATACTTCCTAGCCGTTGAGTTAGCAGCGGCCGCTGTAGACGTGGGCTAGGAAAGGACGGACGACGTATCCTGCCTAACACACAACGAAGATACTACAACGTATACAATTTACCACCACTGACATTCTTCCGAGGACAGGAAGATCTCTGTTGGCCAACACGGCCAGCATCTACAACCAACCTACCGAAGCGCAGCTCAGAGTAAATATTTATAGCATTTTCCTTTTCCAAATGGGCGGTAATTTAGAATGCATACAATAATGTATTTACGATGGCATACCTGCTTTCTCTGTTCCCCAGTCTTCCCACTCTTTCATTCAAGCCCAACCCTCTTTCTTTGTGTAACAAGCCGCCATGCCGGTTTACCCCACTAGGGCACATTCTCCTATCATTTCCTTGTAACCATATCTGTTTGTTATGCATTTCTGTGAATTACTTAAATTAGTAAATAAATGATTTTAAGACAATTGATGTATGGATGTCTCATAGTGAAGACTGGGTTCGTGCAGATAACCAACAATTTACGATGTTTGGAATGAGACTGACGAGGTAAAGAATACGTCATTAAATCAGAAGACTCATAGATCAGATATTATGATATCTGAAAGTTATATTAGGAAAATTATAACTTTGTAATCTGAATATTTTCCTTGGTGCCCCGACCTCCTAGTTAATTACAGTTACACGATTAATCAGTTTAATCGCGTAATAATAATTACAGAGAGTTATTTGATAAACATGTCTTCCGTTTTAATGATGCCAAAGACACGACACCAGCATATGTGGGAACTCCTTCAAGACTGTTGAAAAAGCATTCCTCATGAAGCTGGTTGAGAGAATTTTAAGAGTGTGCAAAGCTGTCATCAAGGCAAAATGGTGGCTACTTTGAAGAATCTAAAATCTAAAATATATTTTGATTTGTTTAACACTTTTTTGGTTACTACATGATTCCATATGTGTTTTTTCATAGTTTTGATGTCTTCACCTTTATTCTATCATTTGAAAATAGTAAAAATAAAGAACACCCTTGAATGAGTAGGTGTTCTAAAACTTTTGACTGGTACTGTATATTCACAAAAAAACATATTGGGGGATTAGAAATTATGCAGACAATTACATTGATGGAAGCTACAATCTTTCTGCAATATTAAAGCTGATCTACACCCCCCCAAAAAATAAAATAATAATAATAAAATAATAGTAGCTTGCCTGTTTGGGGGTGAGTTTGTTGTGGGCATTGAGAGCATAGATAGCCTTGTCCACAGCCAGCAAGGCAACTTTGGCCTTCTGACCATTTAAGTCTATCTCCAGCTTTGCCGTGTTTCCTGGTAGATATTCATATTTTGACTTTACCTAGAGCATATAAATATACATAGGAAAAGATTAGGATGATAACACCAAATACGTATCATTAGTAAATGACTCTGAACTGAATTGTAACTTATTAACAGTCAGCACAGATTAAACCCTTTATTTCTCTTTCTTTGTTTTGTGTTTCTAACAGGCTTTGGCCATATTGCTGTCTGATTCTCCAGAACTCTCTCTGTCAGTGCTGATGCTTATCTACTCCAGTCACTGTTTACTCACCTCCACTGTCCCCTCACAAACATCATTGACGTCTACCCACACAGAGTCAGTAATGATGTCACCTTTCTGATCATAGTAGTAGCCAATCAGACGGAAGGAGGGGGTCATATCAGACGTGATTGGAAGCTGAATCTTTGTTAAGTCCCCTGATTTGACAGAACCCTGATTTGTTAGCACTCCACGGCTGAAAACCTGACGATTAAAAACAGAAAAGTGATTGTTTTTCCTCTCAGTTATAGAACTTTTCCACCATGTCCTGTTCCTTGTGATATCAATTCAATTCAAGGGGCTTTATTGGCATGGGAAACATATGTTAACATTGCCAAAGCAAGTTAAGTAGATAATATACAAAAGTGAAATAAACAATAAAAATGAACAGTAAACATTACACTCACAGAAGTACAACTGGTTAAAGTACAAAATGGAAAATAAATAAGCATAAATATGGCATACTGTGGTATTTCACCAAGTAGATATGGGATGATGACACACTGTGGTATTTCACCCAGTAGATATGGGAGTTTATCAAAATCAGGTTTGTTTTTGAATTTTTTGTGGATCTGTGTAATCTGAGGGAAATATGTGTCTCTAATATGGTCATACATTGGGCATATATCTCTCACCATGTAGTAAATAAACCCATCCTCTGGTGGCCCATTGAAGACTTTGAATACAACGGAAAGGGATTGACCCGGCGTCAGAATCTTTTGGCTCACGCTCACGCTCAGATAGGTGTTGCCAGGAGACGATGCACATTTGACGTCTTTGGTTATTTTCTGGTCATCTACGGTCACCTAATGGAAACAGAGAGGGGAAAACATGGGATAAAAGAAGAGAGAACCAATCCAAAGTCTTTAGTTTCACATGATTTCTTCAGTGTTTTGTTCACAGCCTATTGCTGTATTGCTTGAAGCTACTGCTAGAAGCTATAGTTTTATTTGGACTATTTTGTTATTCTTACCTCCACAGTAATGTCACGATCAAGATTGGGAAGGTTAAAATCGTGCCACACTGCACCCTGCTGGTTAGTCTTTACAGTTTGGTCTCCATCCTGGAGTTCTGGCAGATGCATTCTCACTGGCTCTCCAACGGCTGGGGAACCATTTGGGAGACGGACCACCACCTAACAGATCACCGGACAAAACAATATACAGTTTATGATTTCACAGATAGACATTGTTCAATCTAACGTATCTCTGTCATCCAAATTGAGGCTTACCACTACAGTGAGAGGAACTCCAGGGATGTAGTGAGAGCGGGTACGGGACAGGTCTACAGTGTAACGCTGGGAAACAACAGGAAGAGACACCTCTGCTTCCTGTAGCTCACCACCTGGTGAAGGGATAAAGACAGTATAGTACCAATATCGTTTAGTTGTCTTGTACCTCCTGTATGACTACCACATTTCAAAAGTCTCTTTTTGTTCAAACTAAGAACAACAACTGATGCCTTACTGATGATATCAGTGACAGACACTGCCATGTAAAGCTGTGCGTTGCTCTGGACCATGTCTGAGAGGGTGATGTTGAGGTTGGATTTGAGTTGCTCGATGAGCTTGGATTGCTGGAGAACCGCCGACCCCTCTCCAGCTTGTATCTGAGAGAAAAAGGCAAGCGACAGGTTTTAGGTCAAAGCATAACTCAAGCTTTGCTTAAACCAAAATGTTGTAACTTTATGTAGAAATAGGTTGGCCGCCACTACAGTTGTCCTTGTCACGAATCCCACCGAAGGTGGCTCCCCTGCCTGCTCGGGCGGCGCTCGGCGGTCGTCGTCACCGGCCTACTAGCCGCCGCTGATCCCTTTTTCCTTTTCGTTTGGTATGTCTTATTGTTTGCACCTGTTCCTCATTTGGGTCTTTTGATTTTGGTTATTTAAGCCTGGGTAGCCCGCCCAGGTTTGTGCGGGATTATTTAGCGTCAGGTTGTGTTTTGTATTTGGATGTGCTGGCGATCTACAATTGTTATATTTTATGCATGCTGTGCGCCTGTTCTGGGCACTTTGCATTTTTCCACGCCGGTTGTGTTGGCGTCGTTCGTGTTGTGTTTTATTTAATAAAGACACAGTTCCTTACCTCTGCTCTCTGCGCCTGACTCCTACCACCACTCCTAACAACGATTGACAGTCCTTCAGAGCTCCCAGAGCTTTAGTCTTTGTGAGTCTTCTTCTCTGATTGAAGAGTACAGATATTTTGATTGAAATATGCCACATGTATCCGCTCACCGATCCAGTCAGCTCCAATCCTCTGATGAAGACAATCTTCCCTTTTTCACCATCCGGCCCCTGTGTTTCTTCCTTCAGTCCAAACCGGCAGTGGAAAGCTCCCTTTATACTCTCACCATAGGAGTACCTGAGGGGGAAATACAGTGAAGTCAGACCAACTGATAAAAATTACCGAGTTCTATAACATATTCATAGATTTGATAAACATTTAGAGGACTTGTACTTGGGTGAATGTCTCAATGAGAACCACATAGCCCGAACTAAAGTTACATTTGCGTGCTCAGTCCCCTCCTGTACTCCCTGTTCACTCATGACTGCACGGCCAGGCACGACTCCAACACCATCATTAGGTTGGCTGATGACACAACAGTGGTAGGCCTGATCACCGACAATGACAAGACAGCCTATAGGGAGGAGGTCAGAGACCTGGCCGTGTGGTGCAGGACAACAACCTCTCCCTCAATGTGATCAAGACAAAGGAGATGATTGTGGACTACAGGAAAAGGAGGACCGAGCACGTCCCCATTCTCAACGACGGGGCTGTAGTGGAGCAGGTTGAGAGTTTCAAGTTCCTTGATGTCCAAATCACCAACAAAATAACATGGTCCAAGCACACCAAGACAGTCGTGAAGAGGCCATGACAAAACCTATTCCCCCTCAGGAGACTGAAAAGATTTGTCATGGGTCCTCAGATCCTCAAAATGTTTTACAGCTGCACCATCGAGAGCATCCTGACGGGTTGCATCACTGCATGGTATGGCAACTGCTCGGCCTCCGACCGCAGGGCACTACAGAGGGTAGTGCGTACGGCCCAGTACATCACCGGGGCCAAGCTTCTTGCCATCCAGGACCTCTATACCAGGCGGTGTCCGAGGAAGGCCCTAAAAATTGTCAAAGACTCCAGCCTCCCTGTTCTCTCTGCTACCGCACGGCAAGCGGTACCGGAGCACCAAGTCTAGGTCCAAAAGGCTTCTAAACAGCTTCTACCCCCAAGCCAGAAGACACCTGAACATTTAATCAAATGGCTACCCTGAATGGCTACCAAGACCCCCCCCCCCCCCCCCCCCAACACTGCTGCTACTCTCTGTTATTATCTATGCATAGTCACTTTAATAACTCTACCTACGTGTACATATTACCTCAATTACCTTGACACCGGTGCCCCCACACATTCACTCTGTACCTTTACCCTCTGTATATAGCCCCGCTATTGTTATTTACTGCTGCTCTTTAATGATTTGTTATTCTTACTTATCTGTTACTTTTTTTGTTGGTATTTTCTTAAAACTGCATTGTTGGTTAAGGGCTTGTAAGTAAGCATTTCACTGTAAGGTCTACACATGTTGTATTCGGCGCAAGTGAGAAATAACATTTGATTTGATTGGACTTTTTTTCAGCACTTTATAAGGAGCTAGATGTTGTAGTGGGGAACAGTTGATATCAGGATTAAATCTTACTTGGCTGAGATCATGAAACAGTTGATATCAGGATTAAATCTTACTTGGCTAAAATTGTGAAGTTGAATAGCTCAGTGCTCAATAGAAAGTAGCTTTGCTCAGGTATGACAGTCACCTCAAAGCTCGGCAGCACTGAAACAAAAAAACATGTTCAGAACAACAAAACATTTCTTATCCTTTCACCATGTGTAAGAAAATGTATAAATAATAGCATGAATACAATTTAAGTAAAATTATTTTAAGAAAGATTGGCTTTAAACTTGAAATATTAAAATGGTCAATAGAGAGTACGTTGAGCAAAGGAGATAAAAAGAGAAAAAATTAACCAAATTTCTTGACTTGAAATTCTCGAGTAACAGCATTCTTTTCATCTCCTTGGTAATGAGCCACGATCCTCCACACACCCATTCTAAAATAAAAAGACACCTGGTATGATATTAAGTTGTCTTATTATAATGTATTTTTTAAGTAAATCATGTAATCAATTGATCAAAGAAGGATAGTTGCACAATATCAGTCAATTAATAGATGCTGACATTGAATAATTGTGGAATTTCTATAGCGCATAATATATGATTGTACTCTGAGACATCAGGGATATTAAAAGGGATATCTGTGAATATTCCATCCTCAGCTCTCTTAAGAGTCTTCATTATCCGGTTGCCCGCAGCATTCTACCAAGGAGATACAAATCAGTTACTATACAAATCAGTTACTATTTCACAACTCTTTCAAACATCAAAAAAAGCTTTTTGGCATCAAAGATCCCCACCACAATGATAAACATTTCAACACTTCATGAAATGAAATGTAACAACGGAATGTGGTCAGAAATTAAAAGTTTGTACTCACAAAAATAGAGATGTGAAAAACGTCATTATGGGGCCTCATTGAGTGGTTGAGGGTAAATATCCTGTATCTCACTGGTAAAAAAAAATCCTAATATAATATCTTAATTGTAAACCTTTGACCAATATTAAAGCTGTACTTGGGGATTTTGGCAGTGAGGCCCTTTATCTACTTCCCCAGAGTCAGGTGTCTATAGGTGTCTTAGCAGATACGCTAGTTAGCATTGGCTCGGGAAACTACCTCTAACTTCCTTCATACTGGACACAGACACATAAAAATGATATCCACAAGTTCATCTGACTCTGGGGGGGAAGTAGATAAAGGGGCCTCATTGCCAAAACCCCAAGTATCCCTTTAAGAATCGGGTTCTATTTCATGTAGACTGTAGAAGTACCTTGCTGTGTAGGGTTGTAGATAGGCTGGTCAGTCTGAATGAAGATGTAGCCTCTGTGTTGGGAGACTAGGACCCTCACCATCTTTCTGCCTTCGACCCCTTCCATCTCAGCCACCAGCAAAAGATGGGGAACATCCACAAAGGTGGGCAGCTTGTCCCTTTCTACCTGCAAGGTGGGAAAAACATTGAAATGATATCTCCTATTTGTTGTTTGTGGTGAAGTCTGTATGGTCATTCATTTTATCTAGGCAGGTCTCACTAAGTCATACCTCTAG
Source organism: Salmo salar (assembly GCF_965601325.2). Lineage (NCBI taxonomy): Eukaryota > Metazoa > Chordata > Actinopteri > Salmoniformes > Salmonidae > Salmo > Salmo salar. Next base: position 12,067,486 of record NC_138292.1, read on the forward strand.
TTCCACAGTTTGGATCTGTCCCTCCTCAGTACACACAGTGCTGCTCTTTTGAGACATCCGATGTGTAGTTTCCTCATGCTCCAGGAAGAGGGTAACACGTTTATTCAGGAGGGCTTTACCCAGCTGGACATAAACACGCTCCTTCACCCCCACATGGAACACATTGGGAGCTGAGATAAAGAACCTGAGCCAAGAGAAGGTAGCATTTAGAATACTGTATCTACCACCCAATACTTTTAACAGTCTAGAATGTAAAGTATAACTTTAAGGTCAGAGACAAAAAAACCTAAAGATGTTTTATGTTTGTCAAACACCAGTATATCAAAATGCTAAATGTGCAAGTCATTCAGAGGCATTGAAGTACTCAGATGAATCTGAGTTGAAACATTAGATTAGAATACAACTGGAATATAGACGTCTCGCACTGTAAAACATATTGGGCTAGTTCCACTTTAAAACATGTAGGCAACTATTTCCATCAGCTTTTGGAGGATTTCCATCATGAGGTATTTTTAGATATAATATACTTACATTTTAGTGTTTCTATTTAGTTACTTTCATTGATCGTGTTAAACAGTGTCAGTGTTAAACATGGCATTATGTATTTCATCGCTTGGCATCTTTATCCACTGTAACAGGAATTGTTGAGAGCAGAGCTTATTCCACTAGCACTAACTGGAGGTAAAGTAACAAGCATTGTAGATTTATGTATTTGCCTCTGTCAAGAGTGGCGCGCATGATCTTACTAATAGTGAGAATGGATGGTCACATCATTGAAGGTCAATTGGCCCTACGGTTTGGATATCCGTTCATCGTGGTCCATTACACCTCATAGCATAACAAAATGTTTGATACTAATGTAGAAATTGGATTTTTTCATTCTTCAAACGTGCATCCAACATTGTGTAAAAGTATCGTAAAGTAAAAAAAATAGAGCCACATGGCAAGTTGTTGGAAGAACTTAAAATTCTTTAGTTGAAAGGAAATATTATGATAATTGAGTAAGTTAAACACAATTTTCCTTGTAGTTGTTTTTACACACAAACAGTTGTTTAGATGCTGCATTTATCTATGCTGAATTCATTATTTTTTGGGGGGTGGGGTTTGGGGTTGATTGAACAAGTACTGTAAAGTACTAATTATATTCAAGTAAAGATGACAACTACGTTTTGTTAATATCAAAATAATTATATTTTCAAGAATAATTTACTAACCACCTGAATCATTTTTTACAGTGCATGTGACCATGCTAAAACATAAGTAAAAGTAAGTTAGAGTTAAAGCTACATGCACATACAGGACACAGGAATGCACTGATATTGCATGGTGAAATGTTTCATGAAGATATTGTTGAAATATTTACCTGTCCTGTCCATGTACAGACTCAGCAGCCAAGATGAAGAGCACCATAAGACAGACGGGAGAACCCATAGTTCCTGTTCACGGTCTTTCCTCCTGCTCTGTCCACAGACCCTATCTTCACAGTTTTATTCACTCAGTTTATATAGATCTCTCCCTTTTCTCTCTTTCTCAATCCCCATGTCAATCTCTTATGCCCCTCCCTTCCCCTCTCCCTCTGAGACAAAACCTATGTAATTTGTAGTCACTGCCTGATTAAGGCAGGATGCCACTTACTGTCAATCATCAATAACCAAGAAATTGTCACAACTTCATTGAAAAGACAACTGTTGTATAGTTCTCTTCAACTGGTTGGTTCAATATGGGCAAGAAAGGATTACAACTAAAACAAGAAAGTCCTCTTTGGGATATTATTATTCAAAAGACTCTTCACAGGATTAGATCTGGTGTTACAAACAGAGCAGTTTATTTAACTGTTTGGCTTAAGCGGTCAAAACCTGGGGAACGTTGGAGAGAGATTCTTCCATTTCACAATGAGAGTCTATGCTCCCATTGGTCAGTGCAATTGTGGTTTTCCCTGAGATCATGTGATTTCTAAGATTTCTGAGGCCTGTTCTAGTCAGTGCCAGCATAATACTATTCTCTGTGTTCTAGTCAGTGCATAATACTATTCTCTGTGTTCTAGTCAGTGCCAGCATAATACTATTCTCTGTGTTCTAGTCAGTGCATAATACTATTCTCTGTGTTCTAGTCAGTGTCAGCATAATACTATTCTCTGTGTTCTAGTCAGTGCATAATACTATTCTCTGTGTTCTAGTCAGTGCATAATACTATTCTCTGTGTTCTAGTCAGTGCCAGCATAATACTATTCTCTGTGTTCTAGTCAGTGCATAATACTATTCTCTGTGTTCTAGTCAGTGCCAGCATAATACTATTCTCTGTGTTCTAGTCAGTGCATAATACTATTATCTGTGTTCTAGTCAGTGCCAGCATAATACTATTCTCTGTGTTCTAGTCAGTGCCAGCATAATACTATTCTCTGTGTTCTAGTCAGTGCATAATACTATTCTCTGTGTTCTAGTCAGTGCCAGCATAATACTATTCTCTGTGTTCTAGTCAGTGCATAATACTATTCTCTGTGTTCTAGTCAGTGCCAGCATAATACTATTCTCTGTGTTCTAGTCAGTGCCAGCATAATACTATTCTCTGTGTTCTAGTCAGTGCATAATACTATTCTCTGTGTTCTAGTCAGTGCCAGCATAATACTATTCTCTGTGTTCTAGTCAGTGCATAATACTATTCTCTGTGTTCTAGTAAGTGTCAGCATAATACTATTCTCTGTGTTCTAGTCAGTGCCAACATAATACTATTCTCTGTGTTCTAGTCAGTGCCAGCATAATACTATTATCTGTGTTCTAGTCAGTGCCAGCATAATACTATTCTCTGTGTTCTAGTCAGTGTCAGCATAATACTATTCTCTGTGTTCTAGTCAGTGCATAATACTATTCTCTGTGTTCTAGTCAGTGTCAGCATAATACTATTCTCTGTGTTCTAGTCAGTGCATAATACTATTCTTTGTGTTCTAGTCAGTGCCAGCATAATACTATTCTCTGTGTTCTAGTCAGTGCCAGTATGGGTTTTGTTTTATATTCTCTTATTCAATTTCACAATACCTTACAATTTACATGAATCAAAAGCCAATCATATTAATTATATTGGTTAAGGCTATTTTGTTTGTATGGTACAGTATGTGTGTTCTTAGATTCCCGATACCATTACATTTAAAAACAAGTGTGTATCTGCTCTGGTTTGGTTATGTGATTCATCCAATGACAAACTCTGGAAACGTTCACTTGTCTGTTGCTGTTATCACACAAATGTCAGTCGGGTGAATGCCAAACTCCACTAGAATTCAGTCTGCCTAAAGTGTAAATATACCTTTGCCCTATAACTGTCAATATCACAGGTCTGTAATGGCTGCAATAACCGAGCAATATCAGTTGAGCAATGCATCTGTCTGTGCAACAAACAAAACCTGTTGACATTATCCTGTCCTAGGCAGTGGTGTATATTTTGAACCTTTATTTAACTAGGCAAGTCAGTGAAGAACAAATTCTTATTTTCAATGACAGCCTAGGAACAGTGGGTTAACTGCCTTTTTCAGAACGAAAGATTTTTACCTTGTCAGCTCGGAGATTTCATCTTGCAACCTTTCGGTTACTAGTCCAATGCTCTAACCACTAGGCTACCTGCCGCCCCATATAAAGTCACATAATAATTGAATTGGATAAAAGTGCAACCAGCATTACAAATCACTAATTTCTGGCCATACACAGACAAAAACTCTACCTCTAACATACTGTATATAAGAGAGTAAAAACTCTACCTCTAACATACTGTAAATAGGAGAGTAAAAACTACCATAAACATACTGTAAATAGGAGAGTAAAAACTACCATAAACACACTGTATATAGGAGAGTAAAAACTACCACTAACATACTGTATATAGGAGAGTAAAAACTCTACCTCTAACATACTGTATATAGGAGAGTAAAAACTCTACCTCTAACATACTGTATACAGTGAAGGAGAGTAACAACTCTACCACTAACATACTGTATATAGGAGAGTAAAAACTCTACTTCTAACATACTGTATATAGGAGAGTAAAAACTCTACCTCTAACATACTGTATATAGGAGAGTAAAAACTCTACCACTAACATACTGTATACAGTGAAGGAGAGTAAAAACTCTACCACTAACATACTGTATATAGGAGAGTAAAAACTCTACTTCTAACATACTGTATATAGGAGAGTAAAAACTCTACCACTAACATACTGTTTATAGGAGAGTAAAAACTCTACCACTAACATAATGTATATCGGAGAGTAAAAACTCTACCTCTAACATACTGTATACAGTGAAGAAGAGTAAAAACTCTACCACTAACATACTGTATATAGGAGAGTAAAAACTCTACCACTAACATACTGTATATAGGAGTGTAAAAACTCTACCACTAACATACTGTATATAGGAGTGTAAAAACTCTACCTCTAACATACTGTATATAGGAGTGTAAAAACTCTACCTCTAACATACTGTATATAGGAGAGTAAAATCTTCCACTATGTCACATCCTGACCAGCAGAGGGAGCAATTGGATTAGTTTTGGTCAGGATGTGGCAGGGTTTTTGTGTGTGAATGGTTGTGTTGGTGATTAGGACTCCCAATTGAAGGCAGGTGTGTTGAGTTGCCTTTGATTGGGAGTCCTATATAGGAGTGTGTGTTTTTCTTTGGGGTTGTGGGTAATTGTTTCTGTTCAGTGTGTTATGCTGTCAGTACTGTTGAGCTGTCGGTATTTTCTTGTTTTGTAGTGTTCCAGTGATCTTTTTTATTTTTTATTAAATGATGCTGAACACTAACTCTGCTGCATTTTGGTCCACTTCTTCTCTCCATGATGACAGTTGTGACACACTAACATACTGTATATAGGAGTGTAAAAACTCTACCTCTAACATACTGTATATAGGAGAGTAAAATCTTCCACTAACATACTGTATATAGGAGTGTAAACTCTACCTCTAACATACTGTATACAGTGAAGGAAAGTAAAAACTCTACCACTAACATACTGCATCCAGTGAAGGGGAAAAAAGGCCCATCCATGTACACTGTCTCCTCCCCTTTCATGCTTCGCCAGTAATTGAAATTCTGTTAACTGGTGTAATTTAGCTTTTACACCAAACATACCGTACTTATTTTGTATATAGTTTTTTTTCTCTCTCTTTTCGAGGCAGTTGAGAACCTGAGAGAGAGAGCTCTCTGTACTCACAGTAAGCCCCCCCCCCCCCCTCCACTACCCTTTACCACCCCCTGCCAACCCCACCACCTTTCCCAGCATCTCGGGTCAGGGTGGGGTAGCTAGCACACTACTGTATTGACAGTCAGTCATTGGATGAATCATTAACTTACAAGACCTAACACTGGGACTGACATACTGTTAAGCAAGCAAACAGTTCAGATATCCTTTATTGAGATGAGGAAAAAGGGAGTGAGGGGGAAAAGGAGGGGTGGAGAGAGAGAGAGAATATGAGAGATAGAGAGGGAGGGAGAAAGAGAGGGAAAGAGAGAGAGGGTGAGAGAGAGAGCGGGTGAGAGAGGGAGAGGGAGAGAGAGAGAGGGAGAGAGAGGGAGAGAGAGAGAGAGCGAGAGAGAGAGAGAGGGAGAGAGGGAGAGAGAGTGTGTGAGAGAGAGAGAGCAGGTGAGAGGGTGAGAGAGAGAGAGAGAGCAGGTGAGAGAGGGAGAGGGAGAGAGAGAGAGAGAGAGAGGGAGAGAGAGGGAGAGAGAGGGAGAGTGAAAGAGAAGAGAAAAGAGAGAAAAGAGGGAGGGAGGAGGGCTATGGGTGGAGCTGCAGAGGAACAGTCCAGGGTTTGTTTGCTGATATTATTTTAATGTCAGAACCCTGTTCCAATGTAAGCAGCATGGGAGTACTGGCCATCACTTCAATCATATCCAGGTCAATAGCCGTACTGTTTTTGCCATTGCCGTTAGACTTCTCATTAAACGTGAATCAATAAAGGGTAAGCAAATGCACACATACCTCAACATCACACATTTTCACTTCAGACATACCTTATTTGACTGTTTCTTGACTAACACCTTCAGCACATCTCAAATTCATACATGTTTATTTTTTTCTCCTAAATGGTTTGAATCTAGAATTTGCATCCTGGCATCCCCCAGGCTGTCTGTGTTTATGCTACTGTACAGTAAACGCTAAGGTGTGTTTCTCTATATACAATATAATCTACATAGAATGTCATTACCTGTCAATTATCCTTATGACCTTGATCAAACCTCTGTGGTTCTTCACATGTTAAACAATGCCAGACTGTTTGGTGAGTGTCAGAAGTTGGATGATGCTGTATTCACATTAGTTGTATAAACATTCCACACAAAAATGGATTCCCAATAACTAGGCCAAGAACAAAGTAGTCGGCATATTCACAATTAAGAGTAGTCATTGGTCCCATTCAGTAGGCCTCGATAATAACAACGACGTCAGTACAGATAAAACGACTGACATCTTCCTTCACCACAAGATCTCTAATCAACGATTCCCAAAGTGCTGACGCAGCAGTCGACTGCTGAACCAGGACATGCTTGTGATGTAGTCTATAGTGCATTCAGCCATGCCTGTCTGGTTTCACCCATTCTCCAAAGGCCAAGGCAAGGTCAGCAGTTGGTGGGTGGTCCATGGTGAGTTAGAGAGAGAGGAGAGACAGATTTGGAGAGAGAGAGATGGGGAGGTGTAGAGAGGATGGAGAGAGCGAGAGAAAGAGAGAGAGAGAGATGGGGAGAGAGGGCAGAGTCGCTGTTGGAAGTTGCCACCAGATGGAGGTGCTGCTGAGAACAGACCACCCAAGTGGAGCGTGTGTGAGGTTGACCCAGTTAATTTTATCACTGGAGTCATTGGCTGCATCCCATAGGGACTAGGGTGCCATTAGGGACGTAGCAATGTCTCACCCATAGGGGACATGACAGAAAAGGGGGATATTGTATTGAGGCTGTAGTTTTCCAGTATGTTTCCAGTGTGTTTTCAGTGTGTTTCCAGTGTGTTTCCAGTGTGTTTCCAGTGTGTTTCCAGTGTGTATCCAGTGTGTTTTCAGTGTTTCCAGTGTGTTTCCAGTATGTTTCCAGTGTGTTTTCAGTGTGTTTCCAGTGTGTTTTCAGTATGTTTCCAGTGTGTTTTCAGTGTGTTTCCAGTGTGTTTTCAGTGTTTCCAGTGTGTTTCCAGTGTGTTTTCAGTGTGTTTCCAGTGTGTTTTCAGTGTGTTTCCTGTGTGTTTTCAGTATGTTTCCAGTGTGTTTTCAGTGTGTTTCCAGTGTGTTTCCAGTGTGTATCCAGTGTGTTTTCAGTGTTTCCAGTGTGTTTCCAGTGTGTTTTCAGTGTGTTTTCAGTGTGTTTTCAGTGTGTTTTCAGGGGGATTCCAGTGTGTTTTCAGTGTGTTTCCAGTGTGTTTTCAGTATGTTTCCAGTGTGTTTTCAGGGTGTTTCCAGTGTGTTTTCAGTGTGTTTCCGGTGTGTTTTCAGTGTGTTTCCAGTGTGTTTTCAGTGTGTTTCCAGTGTGTTTCCAGTGTGATTCCAGTGTGTTTTCAGTGTGTTTTCAGTGTGTTTCCAGTGTGTTTTCAGTATGTTTCCAGTGTGTTTTCAGTGTGTTTCCAGTGTGTTTTCAGGGGGATTCCAGTGTGTTTTCAGCACAGGTCATTGAGATAAAGGCATTGAAAAGGGTCCAGGGGACATTCTGGTGTCGGGTAGTGTTTTCAAGAGGCAGGGAGGTGTAAAGAGATCCATTGTACTGTACGATAACCACTCAGGTTTTTGCAGGTGTTGGTGTGTGGGGGGTATTTGTGTTTGTTTGTGCCCATTTTGTGCTGTGTCTGTGTGTGTTTATGTGTGTCTGCGTACGCAAATGTGTTTGATTGTGCAAATATGTGTGCGTGCAGGCATGCGCACGTGAAGTGTGTGTATGTGGTTTACAAAAGATGGGCTGGTGGGTGGTAATGTGGGTAAAAGACGCAATGCTTCCTTCATACAGCATCCGTTAGATCTGCTAGCTATTCAGTCACTTACATAACACCCCTGTAGTTCTATCCTATTACCTCCAACAGACACGCCATTCATACAGACAGTACTGCAGGTCTGTGGCCCCAGCTCTCCGACCAATACCTGCGGCATCATGGTATGTATCCCATCTGAATCATGGTAATCTGAAACACTATTCAATCAAAACCGATATGAACGTTTCAGAGGGAAACTCAAATACTGTAGGCAGGGTTCGAACAAAAAAATGGGGCAGGGAGAAATGTGCAGGTTTATAGCTAATCTCATGCTATTCTACACATTTTGCCATGAGGCTGAGAGAAAATGTTGGTGTTTTAGAGCAAATTTTCTGCTATTCAACACAGAGAAAATTTTGCAGTTTTAAAGCAAATTTCCTGTAATTCAAAAAAACATTGCATTGCTTATGACGTGTTCATTTGCTATCTGGGGGGACCACAAACACCCCCCCCCCCCCAAGAAAAACATGACTATTATTATTTTGGGGGCGGAGAGGGGTTGTGGGCCCCCACGCCTTGCGGGGGCGGTGGGGGTGTGTGCTAAATATGCAGTAGTGTTGTTGTATCACACTCTAGCTAAACATTTTTCTGACTGAACAAGGCCCTAGTCTTAGAGACTAGAGGATGGTATCTGGACCAGGCTTTCTTCTATTGACGTCTGTAATACATCAGGTTTGAGGACGTTGAGTAAAAAACAACACCTGTTGACTGTGATATGTTTATGTACATGTAAAAAATCTCTGAAACTGGAAACACTTATCTCCCTCACTAGCTTTAAGCACCAGCTGTCAGAGCAGCTCACAGATCACTGCACCTGTACATAGCTCATCTATAATTTAGCCCATACAACTACCTCTTCCCCTACTGTATTTATTTATTTTGCTCCTATGCACCCCATTATTTCTATTTCTACTTTGCACTTTCTTCCACTGCAAATCTACCATTCCAGTGTTTTACTTGCTATATTGTATTTACTTTGCCACCATGGCCTTTTTTGCCTTTACCTCCCTTATTTCACCTAATTTGCTCACATTGTATATAGACTTATTTTTGTACTGTATTATTGACTGTATGTTTGTTTTACTCCATGTGTAACTCTGTGTTGTTGTATGTGTCGAACTGCTTTGCTTTATCTTGGCCAGGTCGCAATTGTAAATGAGAACTTGTTCTCAACTTGCCTACCTGGTTAAATAAAGGTGAAAAACAACATTTTACATGTAAGTGTAGTGTAGAGTAGCATGCACAGTATGGCCAAAAATCTAAATCATTGAAACTAAATCTAAAGATGACTTCAGTTTTTGACATATCCTAATCAAATATTTTCCATGGAGGTTGCAAGAGTTTGAATGAGGGGGGTAGGTGGAGGGGGTTGAGGGGATTCTGGGGTGGGGGGGTGGGGCGTTTATAAGTAGGAGCAGACTTTACCCTCTTTCTAGTGGTGGTCCTTTCTCTGTCTCTCTCTAGTTCTCTCTCTCTCTCTCTCCTCTTTCCTCCTCCCTCCTTCATGCCTGGGCAGAAGTCTATATGAGGTGCAAAAGACTGATACACACTAAGTCACAGGAGGGAATTATTGTCCTGGTAAGTTTCCCCTTTTCCTACAAACTTATGGATGGATGATCATGTTATTCAAATGTTTTTTTATTAATGAATGAACAATTAAAATACCATAGAGTCAAGCATCTATAGTTAAATAATGTCATAGGAATACTACATTTAAATACAATGAAATACAATGAAATATGGTCATCATCAGTCTATGTTCTTAAATCTGTGGGGTATGTGAGAAGAGAGGCCGGTGCTGAATGATCAATGATCTACTTCATTCCAAGTCAGTACTAATGTTAATAGTCATGAATTTACTAGTATTGTTCTCCAATTACAAAAAGTTTATGTACTTACTAATGAGTTGTAATCTAATTTCAGAACTTAGTTGTACATGTAATTAGTTGAGGTACAGTACAATGGAACATCAATGCATGAATAGTGGTGAGAAGCATGGTTGTAGTCTGAGTGTTTTAGTAACGCTTTATCAGCAGCCATAAAACTGTCCATTTTTTTTTATTCACAATCTATAAATTATTATGAAATAATAAATCATTTATTTAACACAGTAGTTGTGCACACCCTTCATAAATGTCATTATATTACAGATGCTCTGTATGCTCCTAATATACTAGCTACTGTATAGCTGTGTGTTTCCTCATTCATTTCATTCCCCTGAGATTTAAGAAATACATTTAATCTGAGCATATTTCTCCTGGTGGTTTTCATAAGGCACGGGTGCAGATGATGTAAGACATTCGTTAGTCAAAGACGCACAGTGAGCAGCATACAGTAAGGCTCTGTTCCACCTCTGCACAGACTCACCACCGACAGGGCAGCAGGACCCTCTAGGTCTCAGTTCCCAGTCCTGACACCTTTTTCCTACTTTTTCCTACTACAAAATGAAGTAACTTGCTAGCCTAGGAAGTGACCTGGCCTTATCATTTAATCAGCCATTGGAGTTAGCCATCCAGTGAGAGAAATATTTGTTATTTCTGTCATCAGAGTATCGATGTCTATGTGTAAAATGCTTTCCAGATATTCCCTTGCTTGCCCAAGCTCTTTAACTGTACTGTACTGTACTAAGCATCAGTGGAGACTGCTGAGGGGAGGACGGCTCACAATAATGTCTGGAACGGAGTAAATGGAATGGCATACAAAAAAAATTGAAATCATGAGTTTGATGTATATTATAACATTCCACCCATTTAAAAAACTGGAGGCCTCTTACACTTCAAAGTTGTGATCGAAAATCCTGGCGAAATGCATAGCACATAGAATAAAAAAGGTTTTACCAGATATTGTTCATCCTGAGCAGACAGGTTTTTTACATGGACGATATATTGGAGATAATATACGTCAATTACTTGAAGCAATTGAACATTATGAAACATCAATGATACCAGACCTGGTCATCATAGCAGATTTTGAAAAGGCGTTTGATAAAGTACGACTAGAATTTATAAATAAATGCCTGGGTTACTTTAATTTCCGCAAATCTCTTATACAATGAGTTAAAGTTATGTACAGCAACCCCAGATGTAAAATAGTAAATAATGGTTACTTCTCAGAAAGTATTCAGCTTTAAGAGGAGTAAAACAAGGCTGTCCGTTGTCTCCATATCTATTTATTATGGCCATTGAAATGCTAGCTACTAAAATTAGATCCAACAAGAACATCAAAGGGTTAGAAATCCAGGGGATAAAAACAAAAGTGTCAATGCATGCCGATGACTCAAGTTTTTTCTTAAGTATACAATCTGGATCCCTGCACAGTCTCATTGAAGATCTTGATCACTTTTCTAGCCTCTCTGGACTAAAACCTAATTATGACAAGTGTACCATATTACGTATAGGATTGTTAAAAAATACATTGTTTACACTACCTTGTAGTTTACCACTTTAATGGGTGGATGGTGAAGTAGACATACTTGGTATTCACATCTCAATTATTTATTTTTTTACTTACCACAATCAATTTCAATAGAAAGTTAGCAAAAATAGATACAATTCTGCAACCATGTAAATACTTGTCTATTTATGGAAAAACACATTGATTATCACAGTTTACTTACTTACTAATGGCACTGCCTACTCTAGATGACTCGTTTTTTAAATCATATGAGCAGAAAATATTTCATTTTATTTGGAATGCTAAGCCAGACAAAATTAAATGTGCCTATTTATATAATGAATATGAGTTTGGGGGGCTAAAAGTATTAAATATTAAAGCTTTAAACCTCTCACTAAAAGCTTCACTCATACATAAATTATACTAAACCCAAAATGGTTCTCCTGTAGATTATTAAGAAAGGCTCATCCTTTGTTAAAAAATGTGCCTTTTTGCCTTTATACCAATTACAACTTCTCATTTCCAACTCCAGAAAAGATAAAACAAATATTACAACAAATGTTATGGTTAAACTCAAACATACTGATTAATAAAAAAACATTCTTTATGGAAAAAATGTTTAAAAATTGTATTATATTTATTAATGATATTATGAATAGAAACGGAGGAGTTATGTCACACATGCAGCTGTCGAAAATATATGGGAATATCTGCTCAATCCAAACTTACAACCAACTGATTGCAGCACTACCACAAAAATGGAGGCAAGTGGAAAAGGGAGAAGGTAGGGAACATGTTTTCCTGCCATATATTAAATATACAAATTGGATGAAAGGAATTGACATAAATAGACAAATACACCAGTTTCTTTTGAGGACAAAAATGTTGACAGCTGCGTCATACAGGTTGCAAAATAAATGGGAAGAGATTTTCTTTGTACCAATTCCATGGCACATGGTTTATGAACTGGTACAAAAAACACTTGATTCAATATATGTAATTATATTATATAACAATATAAGTCATTATATATTGCCACCAACAGAATGCAATATATATATATATATATATATATATATCTAAACTCAGCAAAAAAGAAACGTCCTCTCACTGTCAACTGCATTTATTTTCAGCAAACTTAACATGTGTAAATATTTGAATGAACATAACAAGATTCAACAACTGAGACATAAACTGAACAATATAAAGTGAACATGTTCCACAGAAATGTGACTAACACAAATGGAATAATGTGTCCCTGAACAAAGGGGGGTCAAAATCAAAAGTAACAGTCAGTATCTGGTGTGGCCACCAGCTGCATTAAGTACTGCAGTGCATCTCCTCCTCATGGACTGCACCAGATTTGCCAGTTCTTGCTGTGAGATGTTACCCCACTCTTCCACCAAGGCACCTGCAAGTTCCCGGATATTACTGGGGGGGAATGGCCCTAGCCCTCACCCTCCGAACCAACAGGTCCCAGACGTGCTCAATGGGATTGAGATCCGGGCTCTTCGCTGGCCATGGCAGAACAGTGGCATTCCTGTCTTGCAGGAAATCACGCACAGAACGAGCAGTATGGCTGGTGGCATTGTCATGCTGGAGGGTCATGTCAGGATGAGCTTTCAGGAAGGGTACCACATGAGGGAGGAAGATGTCTTCCCTGTAATGCACAGCGTTGAGATTGCCTGCAACGACAACAAGCTCAGTCCAATGATGCTGTGACACACCGCCCCAGACTACGACGGACCCTCCACCTCCAAATCGAACCCACTCCAGAGTACAGCCCTCAGTGTAACGCTCATTCCTTCGACGATAAACGTGAATCCTACCATCACCTGTGGTGAGACAACACCGTAACTCATCAGTGAAGAGCACTTTTTTCCAGTCCCGTCTGGTCCAGCGACGGTGGGTTTGTGCCCATAGGCGACGTTGTTGCCGGTGATGTCGGGTGAGGACCTAGGAGGAAAGGTTTTCATCTTTAGCTCACAATCTGTGGATACTATAGAATTAGAAAAGTTAAAAATGATGTAAAACATCACAGAACAATTGAAAAACATATGGAAACCAATCGAGGGTGGACTATGGTGATAGCTGGGATGGGCTGAGAGTGGCAGAGGGGTGGGATTAAAGAGCTGATGTTTGGTAATGTATAATTGTTATGTGACTGCTTTATATAAAAGTACCATGTATGTAAAATGTGTATGCGAAATGTGTATGCAAAATGTATACGTAAAATGTATGTATATGTAACAGAAAAGCTGTAAAAAAAATATATTTTTAATTTTTTTGGTACTTTTTTTCCCTCAAAATGGGCTAATACCAACAACAAAAAAATGTGCCACTGATTCCACTCCAGCCTTTACCACCAGCCTGTCCTCCCTAATTAAGGTGCCACCAACCTCCTGTGATAAGAATAATGTTCTCATTGAAAGCATTCCAAATAATCTTTGTCAGTTTGGATGTGGGGGTTTGACCTCAAGGAGGACTTCTGGAGAGAGCTACTACAAGTAGTTGGGTTTGTACGGTATAATAGCCCCTTTCTTCACCTGGTGAGTGAGCAAAAAAACGAATAGTTTAGGAGCAAAGTGAGGAAAGGGTTCAGTATATGTGGTTGGAGAAGGAGAGCGGAAATGTCCAGTGAAAATGTACAGCAGCACCTCAGAATATACTACTAGTAGTGAGCACAGTGCTTATCTGTTGTGCGCTGAGGCTCTGGCTCGTAGTCACTACATACCTCTACGGCCAATGGCCACGTACAAACCTAACTTTATGACTTGGTTCCAGAATGGCTTTGCATATGTTAATAAACTGTAATCTGAGTATACTCATCTTGGCTGACTTGTTTTTTCTTTTTCATTTGTAGGATAACCCTGGTGGATTGTCTAGCCTCCTCTCCACTGAGACATTGGGGAAGGAGTTTATAGAACTGTTGGAATTCGGACCCTCCAAAAATTATTCTGTCTCAAAATGTTGTTTTCTCTAGCCCTCCTCTTCCTGCTAACCCCGTTACCCTCCCTTCAAACTCCAGTAACCTATGAGAAAAGAAATGCCACAGGAACAGGAAGTGAACCCAAACCCTACGTCCTACTCACCCTCTCCCTCACAAAACCAAAAACCGCAGCCACGCTCGTCAAAGTCACCAAAGAGACCCCTAAGCCCACTCCGAAAGTCCTAAGCCCAACTGCTGCCAATCAGACACATCCAGCCCCCTCAAACCCCCTCAAACCTCCAACAGCCACGTTCATCAAACTCACCAAAGAGACCCCTAAGCCCACTCCAAAATCCCTAAGCCCAACTGCAGCCAATCAGACACATCCAGCCCCCTCAAACCCCCTCAAACCTCCAACAGCCACGTTCATCAAACTCACCAAAGAGACCCCTAAGCCCACTCCAAAAGCCCTAAGCCCAACTGCAACCAATCAGACACATCCAGCCCCCTCGACCCCCCTCAAGGCTCCAATAGCCACGCTCGTCAAACTCACCAAAGAGACCCCTAAGCCCACTCCAAAAGCCCTAAGCCCAACTGCAGCCAATCAGACACATCCTGCCCCCTCGACCCCCCTCAAGGCTCCAACAGCCATGCTCGTCAAACTCACCAAAGAGACCCCTAAGCCCACTCCGAAAGCCCAAAGGCCAACTGCAGCCAATCAGACACATCCAGCCCCCTCAACCCCCTTCAAGGCTCCAACAGCCACGTTCGTCAAACTCACCAAAGAGACCCCTAAGCCCACTCCGAAAGCCCTAAGCCCAACTGCAGCCAATCAGACACATCCAGCCCCCTCGACACCCCTCAAGCCTCCAACAGCCAAGCTCATCAAACTCACCAAAGAGACCCCTAAGCCCACTCCAAAAGCCTTAAGCCCAACTGAAGCCAATCAGATTCTTCCAGCCTCTTCAACCCCCCTCAAACCTCTCACAGCCAGTGGTCCAAAGACCACCACCAAAGACAAACCCTCCCCCACACCGCCGCATCCCATCCCCATCAAGGTGCTCATCACTTCTGACTCTGGCTGCATCAGCAAGGACACCCAGAGCGACACTAGCAACCGCACCAAGGAGCAGACCCAGACCCATGAGCTGAAGCTGAAGCCTGGCTTTCCTCTAACCCTGACCCACCGCATCAGTCTGGTTCCTACCTCCTGCACTGGGGGATGTGTGGCTGAGATGGCAAAACTGAAAGGACGCGTTGGCAGGCTGGAGAAAGAGATCTCCCTCATGAAGAGTAAATGTACGACTGGTCTTATTTAGTTACACATAACCGTAACCTTCTAGACGGAAACCTCTTTCATATAATAACTTCATTCTGATATGGAGATTATCCATGAGGCTAGTTTGAATTAAATCCAGAGTCTTTCTGGTAACCAACATTAACATTTCATCTTTTGATGTTTGCTCTGTCTGGTTTCATACTGTTTACTCTCTTCCCCTTTCTACCAGGTGCTTCCTGCTCCAAAGGCCCATGTCCCAATGGCTGCAGTGCAAATGGGAAATGTGAGAAGGGAAAGTGTGTCTGCCTCCCAGGGTTCCTTGGTCTAGACTGCAGTAAATGTACAGCTGGAGCTGACTGCAGTAAAAGTGAGTTACTGTGCCTTCTTCATTTGATCTGACTTGTCTTCTTTGATCTGATTTTCTTTATTGCAATTCAGCTAGAGACATACTAGCACCTCATAATATAAGGTTAACTTCCAGTCGCCACACACAAGCACACCACTTAGAACGCATGCCCAATATACATTCCTTCATTCTAAGTTGCATGCTAGTGTGGTTATTGGAACACATATTTTTTCTCTCATCTCCAGAAGGTACCAAAGACAAAATCCAGATAACGGTGGAGACGGTGGCGTTGAAGGTATCACCTGAGAGCAATGCTATCACGGAGAGTCTGCAGGGGAAGAACACCAAGGCAGACCAAATCCTCTTCCAGAAGAAAACAGAGCAAAAGACACCTACAGCCGCCAAAGAGGATGGTGACATCAAAACAAAAGTGACCACAAGTGTAAAAGCAGGCCTCACCAAGACACAAGCCAAACAAGGGGTTACTGTCACTAAAACCAAAAATAAACTCTCCACCCATTCCAATGCTACCAAGATTGGACTGGGCCGACCAACCGTCGGACAGGTTCTGTTGAAACACCATGGAGGAAGAAAGCAAGAGAGCAAAGGCAAAACGACAGTTATAAAGAAGCAGTCTAAACCAGACCTGAAGTTGAAAGTAACAGTAAAGGAGGAATCTGCAGGTAAAGCCAATGCTGAAGCTGGCAACCTCCAAGACCAGCCTCAAGCCAATGTCACCCAAAGCACTGTGAAGACGTTTGTGAACAAAACCCGGTCAGGAAAAGAGACTCTGGAGCAGTCGACGTTGGCTGAGAAGAATGTGACTCTAACATCTGGAAAGAAAACAGTCAAAAAGGTGAAATTAGTTCAGGGGACTATGAACGTTACAAAGGTGTCATTGGCTTTTGATAGCACTAAAGCTGGGACGGGCAAGATCACCCTTACAAAGGACATTAAGACAGAGGCAGACATCTCCTCAGGCACATCTAAAACTACTGTGAAGACAGGGTCAGGCAAAGGGAAGCCAGTCACACGGAAGAGTCAGTATGTTGTGAACATGACCACTGTGGAGACCACCTCTGAAGTCAAAGTCCTCAGCAACAGGACAACAACTATCCAGTCTTCCAAAAACACCACCAAGAAAGCAGGAACAGGAGTGGGCAGCGGGCTTGGCTCTGTGAAGGTTCAGAACATCACCACGTACGGCTTCACCCTCACATGGTCGGCCCCGACAGCCATGTTTAAGAACTTCACTGTGTCCAGAAGAGAGCACAGGGCAGAGGGCGAGGAAGATGAGGAGGAAGAGGCGGAGGAGGAAGCTGCTCTCGGGGAAGAGGACAGAGTAGCCGCAGTCGCCAACACCACCATTGAGATCCGAAAACAGAGCCCTAATGGAACTGTGGCTTTCCCCACTAAAGCTCCAGGTAGCTCCAGAGGTAAAGCTCACACAAAGAGGGTGTCCGTTGTTCTCCCCGGCAGCGTTCGCTCTGTGGAGTTCAGTAACCTGCGACCTCAGACCCGATACTCCCTGCACATATTTGGCACCACTCCCGGATCCCGCTCCAAGATCCACAGAGTAACCGCCATGACAGGTAATTAGGAGAACCAAACCCACATAGAGACTTATTCATAACATCTGACCATAACTTTTTATGAATAACTCCTATAGTAATGTATCTTTTCATTCAATGTGCTTGTTCATGTATTGGATAGCCTGCATGTCTCTCTTTCATTTAAACTGTGGCTGCACTAAATCATCACTTGTCTCGAGACAGAATATCCCATTGTATCTATATTTTCTATACTTCAAATTTACTGTGACTTTAGTGACTTATTAACCTTTTCCTTCACACTTAAAGGACAATTCCACCACTTTTCAACCTCATGTTCATTATCTCCAGCACAATACCAGTGTCTACATATGTGAAAACGGTGTATTTCCACGTTTTGTATAAAAAAATATCAAGTAAAAAACTTGTACCGATGTCATCATCAAAATGTAGCCATTTTAAAACACCATGACATTCACCATGACCTGGGGAGCAAGAATATACCCTCCTTCTGGCTAGAAACACCTTTAGAAAATCACCCTTTTTTAAACTTTTAATCCAACCTTGTGATGTCACAGAGAAGCAGTTTTTAGGACCTTCCATCTCATCTTTTTAACACACAGAACATAGAAACACCCTGTTTTCGCATATGTTGACATTGGTGTGGTGCTGGAGACAATGAATATGAGGTTCCTGTAAAGATCCTCTACTGGCCTCTCCTCTTCCTTATTCATTTTCTTCCCCATGCAGGGCCTGAGCCACCTACCGAGCTGGTGTTTAGTAACGTGACAGAAGCCTCTCTTTCTGTGTCCTGGTCCAAACCAAAGAGCAAAATCTCTGGCTTCAAAATCACATACTCTCACTCGGTCACGGGTAAGTTACTGTTCCCTTAACTTTTATCATGTTATCTACCTCTAAGTCAGGGTTTCCCAAACTCGGTCCTGGGGGCCCTCCTTGATAATGAGTTGATTATTTGAATCCGTTGTGTAGTGCTAGGGCAAAATTTGAATCCGTTGTGTAGTGCTAGGGCAACATTTGAATCCGTTGTGTAGTGCTAGGGCAACATTTGAATCCGTTGTGTAGTGCTAGGGCAACATTTGAATCCGTTGTGTAGTGCTAGGGCAACATTTGAATCCGTTGTGTAGTGCTAGGGCAACATTTGAATCCGTTGTGTAGTGCTAGGGCAACATTTGAATCCGTTGTGTAGTGCTAGGGCAACATTTGAATCCGCTGTGTAGTGCTAGGGCAACATTTGAATCCGTTGTGTAGTGCTAAGGCATGGCTCCCCTATCATGACCCCAATTTGACCCCATCACTACTATAAGTGACAAGGTGATGAAACTTTGAACACTTTAAAAAGAGTTTATTCTCACTCCTTTTGTCATCACAGAGGCTTAACCAGAATTATTCAAATGGAAGATACAACTTTTGTAGCATTCTTGTGTGCTCCATTAATGAAAGACAGATCAGCTGTTCAGCCAAAATACCTTTGTCATCCCCAAACACTGACACTGTTTAAGTGTCAATCATGGCCGGTGTCCCAAATGGCACCCTATTCCCTATGTGTCAAATGTAGTGCATCATAAAGGCACCCTATTCCCTATGTGTCAAATGTAGTGCATCATACTGTAAAGGGTGCCATTTGGGACGCAGTCATAGTGCATGTTTTCTCCTGAGGACCAGTGTGTTGTTAAGTCTTTCATCATGACAGGAGAGAGGGGTTCTGTGTCTTTCATCATGACAGGAGAAAGTGGTTCTGTGTCTTTCATCCTGACAGGAGACAGTGGTTCTGTGTCTTTCATCATGACAGGAGACAGTGGTTCTGTGTCTGTCATCCTGACAGGAGAGAGTGGTTCTGTGTCTGTCATCCTGACAGGAGAGAGTGGTTCTGTGTCTGTCATCCTGACAGGAGAGAGGGGTTCTGTGTCTGTCTGTCATCCTGACAGGAGAGAGTGGTTCTGTGTCTGTCATCCTGACAGGAGAGAGTGGTTCTGTGTCTGTCATCCTGACAGGAGAGAGTGGTTCTGTGTCTGTCATCCTGACAGGAGAGAGTGGTTCTGTGTCTGTCATCATGACAGGAGAGAGTGGTTCTGTGTCTGTCATCCTGACAGGAGAGAGGGGTTCTGTGTCTTTCATCATGACAGGAGAGAGTGGTTCTGTGTCTGTCTGTCATCCTGACAGGAGAGAGGGGTTCTGTGTCTGTCTGTCATCCTGACAGGAGAGAGGGGTTCTGTGTCTGTCTGTCATCCTGACAGGAGAGAGTGGTTCTGTGTCTGTCATCCTGACAGGAGAGAGTGGTTCTGTGTCTGTCTGTCATCCTGACAGGAGAGAGGGGTTCTGTGTCTGTCTGTCATCCTGACAGGAGAGAGTGGTTCTGTGTCTGTCTGTCATCCTGACAGGAGAGAGTGGTTCTGTGTCTGTCTGTCATCCTGACAGGAGAGAGGGGTTCTGTGTCTGTCTGTCATCCTGACAGGAGAGAGTGGTTCTATGTCTGTCATCCTGACAGGAGAGAGTGGTTCTGTGTCTGTCTGTCATCCTGACAGGAGAGAGTGGTTCTGTGTCTGTCTGTCATCCTGACAGGAGAGAGTGGTTCTGTGTCTGTCATCCTGACAGGAGAGAGTGGTTCTGTGTCTGTCATCCTGACAGGAGAGAGTGGTTCTGTGTCTGTCATCCTGACAGGAGAGAGTGGTTCTGTGTCTGTCATCCTGGCAGGAGAGAGTGGTTCTGTGTCTGTGGATTCCCTGCAGTCCCAGGTGTCTCTGTCCAAGCTGTCCTCAGGGGCCACGTACGAAGTCAGTGTGATGTCCACCATGGGGAAGAGAGAGAGTGATCCCCTCATTGCCATCATGACCACAGGTGATCACCACACTTACCTAGATCTATTGTGCTGTAGCAACTCACCATTACAGTACATCATCATGCATTCTGCTTTGGATGTGGAGTGCAGAATGATCCAGAGTGCATTTGCCTTACTTTTACCCACGGTTTCAGTTTCTTGCTCTGCAATATGACAACAATTAAGTGTTTTAAAACATGACATAAAGGCATAACAATAATTGTTATTTAGCTAAATTCACCATGTAAAACACATTGTCTTTGGACTGCAGTACCTGCCCCTCCAACTATTCTCCAAGCAGTTAACGTAACAGATACCAAGGCAGTGCTGCAATGGACCCCCGCCATGGGCCAAGTAGACCGCTTCATCATCAGTTATGAGTCTGCAAAAAGTGAGTGTGGTATCATTTCCTGATGAAACGATACGGTGAACATACATACATACATACATACATACATACATACATACATACATACATACATACATACATACATACATACATACATACATACATACATACATACATACATACATATAGTTATACAGTTCCTTCAGAAAGTATTCAGACCCCTTGACTTTTTCCACATTTTGTTACTTTACAGCCTCATTCTAAAATTTATTAAATAAAAAAACTCCTCAGCGATCTACACACAATACCCCATAATGACTAAGTGAAAACAGGTTTTAAGACATTTTTGCTATGAGACTGGAAATTGAGCTCAGGTGGATCCTGTTTCCATTGATCATCCTAGTTAAATAAAAAAATAAAACAACTTGATTGGAGTCCACCTGTGGTAAATTCAATTGATTGGACATGATTTGGAAAGGCACACACCTGTCTAAGGTCCCACAGTTGACAAATGCATGTCAGAACAAAAACCAAGCCATGAGGTCAAAGGATTGTCCATAGAGCTCCGAGACAGTATTGTGTCGAGGCACAGATCTGGGGAAGGGTACCAAAAACTGTCTGCAGCATTGAAGATCCCCAAGAACACAGTGGCCTCCATCATTCTTAAATGAAGAAGTTTGGAATCACCAAGACTCTTCCTAGAGCTGGCCGCCCAACCAAACTGAGCAATCGGGGGAAAAGAGCCTTGGTCAGCACTCCACCAATCAGGCCTTTATGGTAGAGTGGCCAGTCAGAAGCCACTCCTCAGTAAAAGGCACATGACACCCCGCTTGGAGTTTGCCAAAAGGCACCTAAAGACTCTCAGACCATGAGAAACAAGATTCTCTGGTCTGATGAAACCAAGATTTAACTCTTTGGCCTGAATTCCAAGTGTCACATCTGGAGGAAACCTGGCACCATCCCCACGGTGAAGCATGGAGGTGGCAGCATCATGCTGTGGGGGATGTTTTTCAGCGGCAGGGACTGGGAGACTAGTCAGGATCAAGGAAAAGATTAACGGAGCAAAGTACAGAGAGAACCTTGATGAAAACCTGCCCCAGAGTGCTCAGGACCTCAGACTGGGGAGAAGGTTCACCTTCCAACAGGACAACAACCCTAAGCATACAGCCAAAACAACACAGGAGTGGCTTCAGGACAAGTCTCTGAATGTCCTTGAGTGGCCCAGCCAGAGCCTGGACTTGAACCCGATCGAACATCTCTGGAGAGACCTGAAAATAGCTGTACAGCAACGCTCCCAATCAAACCTGACAGAGCTTGAGAGGATCTGTAGAGTAGAATGGGAGAAACTCCCCAAATACAGGTGTGCCAAGCCTGTAGAATCATACCCAAGAAGACTCGATGCTGTAATCGCTGCCAAAGTTGCTTCAACAAAGTACTGAGTAAAGGGTCTGAATACTTATGTAAATGTCATATATATATTTTTATATATAAATGAGCAAAAAAAGATATATATATATATATTTTTGCTTTGTAATTATGGGGTATTGTGTGTAGATTGATTAGGGAAAAAAACTATTGAATCCATTTTATAATAAGGCTGTAACATAACTATATGTGGAAAAAGTCAAGGGGTCTGAATACTTTCAGAAGGCACAGTAGACCAGTGGAGGCTGCAGAGGGGAGGACGACTCCTAATAGTGGCTGGAATGGAGCAAAGGGAATGGCATCAAACATATAGGAACTGCTCCAGCCATTACCACGAGCCCGTCCTCCCCAATTAAGGTGCCACCAACCTCATGTAGTATATACTATGTACCATAGCTAGTATAACTACACCTGTACATTGTATACTGTTCTACTCACGTTCCAAGCTGTGATTCAGCCTAAGCTGCATTCCCTGTCCCTCCTCCCTCGTCTCTCCCACAGCTCCTAATGTAACAGTGACAGTGATGGTCTCTGGTAACTCAGTAGACCAGCAGCTGAGAGGGCTGCAGAGAGCCACCCTGTACACAGTCAAAGCCCTGAGCCAGAAAGACAGTCTGCAGAGCACAGCCATCACTACCACCTTTACAACTGCCAGTGGTGAGTACACAGGGTGGAAACACACTGACATGCACCACATCACATGTAACTACAGCGTAGAACCTCAAAGATAGAAGCTCAGAGTTACGGACTGACCGGTCAAAGTTACAAACATTTCAGTGCTCCAAACGACCTCTATTCCCGACACGTTGGTATTTCTGAGGTCCTACTGTATAGGGAAAAGAACCAGGACAGAAAGTACCTGTATGTGTGATGGTTTGTCCTTCAGCTGTAAAGGCCAGTGAGGTGGGCGCTCGTTCTGCTGTTGTATCATGGAAATCCCCCAGTGTTGCGTTCAGCAGATACAAAGTGACCTATAAGACGACAGGAGAGGAGGCCAAGGTGAGCTTTATTCCTCACATGATACATTCCTATGAACTTAATACCACAACTATATTGCTACTATATTGTATACCAATGCTACAGATGTAGGATCTTCATTTGAGCCAGTTTGCTACAGCAGGAAAAGAATCCTGTCCCCAACAGAAACTATGAATTATGTTTATTATAAGTAATGGACATTTTTATAAGGGCTGAAAAAAATGTTCTTAAGGGAAAATCAAGTCTGAAATTTCAAAGTGGAAATTACAAGCTTCAGAAGACTTTTTAAACCTCAAATACCAACAAACAAAAAAAAAAATACTATCAAATGAAGATCCTGCATCTGTATACAATGTTGCGTCCCAAATTACCATATTCCTATAGTGTACTACTTTTAACCAGGGCCCATAGTCAAAAGTGGTGCACTATATAGGAAATAGGGTGCCATTTGGGACGGACTATATGAGGTGAAACAACAGTGCATGAGGTAAAACAGTTTCAGACATCTGTTTCTCTGGTCCTCTATCTCCCCAGGAGGTGATTCTGGACTCCACGGTGACAGAGTACAAGCTGACTGGACTGTTCTCTATGTCTAAGTACACGGTGCTGGTACAGGGAGAGAGAGAGGGACAGTACACATCTATTGTCACCACTGAGTTTATCACAGGTAGGTGTTACAGACCAGCAGTGAATTTTGAAAATGTACTTTGCACATGAGTCTCTCCATTTCATCAACTCAAGGAAGCAGGGTTACTTATCTTTTACAGAGAATATAGTAATTGTATAGTAATGTTATAGTAATCGTATAGTATAGTAATTGCATAGTAATCTTATAGTAATTGTATAGTAATGTTATAGTAATCGTATAGTAATTGCATAGTAATTGTATAGTAATCTTATAGTAATTGTATAGTAATCTTAAAGTAATTATATAGTAATTGTATAGTAATCTTATAGTAATTGTATAGTAATTGTATCCCCTCGGCTCAGGAAAACTGCGCTTCCCGTTCCCCACGGAGTGTTCCCAGGAGCTGCTGAACGGAGCGCTCCAGTCAGGAGAGGTGGATCTATATCCAGAGGGAAAGGAAGGAAAGGCAGTCAGAGTCTACTGTGACATGGAGACTGAGGGAGGCGGCTGGACGGTAAGATACATGGCTTCTCTCTCTCTCATGGCTTTGAATGGGATTGAATCATCAGCCATCTGATTCCAAAGGTTGACAATCACATTTCCTTTTGAATAGCTGAATTTTGTTGGACATAGTACGTGGGGGAATGGTAGAATGGCTATAAATGTGGGACATCTATGAATATTTATTTTCTATGGTGAGTCTGTCTGTTTCCAATATCAGCTTTGTGAATGTGTTGCATACTGTAGGTGTTCCAGAGGAGAATGAACGGGAAGACAGATTTCTTCAGAACCTGGAGTGACTACACTAACGGCTTTGGAAAACTCAGCGAGGAGTTCTGGCTCGGTAAGGTTTGGCTCAATGCTGCTGATCCACTCAAAGTCCTCAGAAGAGGACAAACAGGAAACTGTAGTTCAGGGATGGGGTCATTTCTATTATCATTTCAGTAAATTGGAAGGAAGTAAACAGACATTTCAGGAAGTAAACAGAAATTCATTTTCCAATTTTCTTTAATCCTCTCTATGAGAACATTTTTAAATAGGAATTTCAGTCCACTTCTTGAATTGACTGAATAGAGGACATGCATAAAGATGGCGGCCCCCATGTACTTACCACAAATACCTCATTTGCTAAGTTCGTCCTATTATACAGTGGTTTCCATTATTCTTGTTTGGAATCTGCAATAGCTTCAGTAAATCTCCAAGATGGTGGCAATTTGAAAAAAAAATTAATGAAAAAGTAGTTTGTGCTGATTTACTGGCACATTGAGTCATGTCACGCTCCGTAGTTTAAAACCTCTGTGTGTCATGCTAAAACAATGACGGCATATCTGAATTCCTCCTTTACGCACCCTCACCATTTAAATGGAATTGACCCCAACCATGCTAACTGCATCAAAAGGGAGGCTACTACCAAAGCTTACCGTATGTACTCTACATAGCTCACAGCTTGAACATAGAGTACATAGTACATAGTATGTTTTAAATGATGTCCTAATCTTCTCTCTCTCTATCTCTCGTCCATCCAGGTAATGAGCTGCTTCACAACCTGACCAGCATGGGCCCAGTGAGCCTGAGAGTGGACCTGCGTTCAGGCAACGATACGGCCTATGCCCATTACTCCAGGTTCACCATCGACTCAGAGGACAAACACTACGCCATCCAGGTGTCTGGATACACCGGCACTGCAGGTAAAAGGGGAGGGATGGAGGGGAAACGGAACACAGAGGAGAAAGGAATGCAAATATAGAATGTGAGGACAGAGCCTAGCAGAGCAGAATGTACACTAGCCAAGATAGAATGTGAGGACAGAGCCTAGCAGAGCAGAATGTACACTAGCCAAGATAGAATGTGAGGACAGAGCCTAGCAGAGCAGAATGTACACTAGCCAAGATAGAATGTGAGGACAGAGCCTAGCAGAGCAGAATGTACACTAGCCAAGATAGAATGTGAGGACAGAGCCTAGCAGAGCAGAATGTACACTAGCCAAGATAGAATGTGAGGACAGAGCCTAGCAGAGCAGAATGTACACTAGCCAAGATAGAATGTGAGGACAGAGCCTAGCAGAGCAGGTGCTTAAGGTTGAGGAACCAAAACTCAAATAGGCTCACAAACAAATATTCATTACGAGGTCAATCCCTTTCACATAATTTCACTAAAGTTAACATTTTACTGAAGTGAGTGGTAGGATTGGTCCCTCACTCTACAAATCCTGAAATGTCCTTCTTTCTTTCTTACCCATCACGTCTATAAGGTGACTCCATGAGGTACCACAACGGGCGCCCATTCTCCACCAGAGACAAGGAACCCCACCCCCTGGGCATCCACTGTGCCAGGGCCTACATGGGCGGCTGGTGGTACAAAAACTGCTACAAGACCAACCTCAACGGCCTCTATGGCACCAACAGCAACAACCAGGTACGACGAGTATCAGTATCCTCCCACTAAGTGCTTTTGTCGTTGCTTTGACATTTTGATTACAGTGCCTTTCCTGGTCTTTGCTATTGCAAGACAGCACCCCAATGTTGATATGCTATAAACACTGCACCACATCTCGAGTGTTTCAATTTGAACCATGGAGAATGATAGAGGACTCTTCTTTATATGTGTCCAATTATGGCATCTGTGAGCGCACGGGCAGCACCATTAAGGCCATCTTCATTTTGAATTAGTTAATTTTTTATTCTACGACTTCTATGAGTTGGTAAACAAACTGAAAAGGTGCATAGTGCCACATGGAGTGTGTTATTTGATCAGGTATAAAGCCAAGGTTTGTGAATTACTGCCACCTGCAGTTATGGAATGTTTGCTCATGTATAATTCATTGGCTGATCCCTCAGATGGATTTATGAGATCCTTCATTAACCCATAGGAAGTCCAACCCAGTTGACTACTTCAAAATGGTGACATTTCTCAATGACGATGCCCATGCTAAAACGGGCTTTTAGGCACTAGAGTCCTCTATCTATCTCTATGATTTGAACAGACTTCTTATTTGAAGTTGTGTCAACTGCTATCAACTCTTATCAACTAATGTAACTGAATTTAAGTTTTGTCAACTCAACTTAATCTACTAAATGAACGTAACTCAACTGCTTGTGCTGTGTTATAGGGTGTAGTGTGGATAGACTGGAAGGGCAAAGACTCGTCCATTCCCTTTACTGAGATGAAGTTCCGACCGGCCGGGATCTCCGTCACAACCCACGGCTAAGACTGTCCTCTGACTCGTCCAGCCCTAAAACCCTTCCTTTGAGAAACAGAAAAGTGGAGCACCAAGAGACCATAAATGTGTGGATGTCGCACATCCTGCATCTCAAATTCCGCCTCAACTTGCATGTCCAGTGGTCTTAACAGCCGTCACAACAGACAGCGTATCAGTCCGTACTTGTACTGTACAGTGCAGTGCACCAGGCTCCTGAGCTGTACCTTTATCATGCTGTCTCTCTCAGCTGTATTTGTAGACAGGAAATATTTCTGATTGCAGCATTTTGTATAGTATTGTTTTATGACCAAACTCTTACCGTCTCCAACTCTATGACTGTTCTACTGTTCTGACCCCAAAGCATCTCTACCTGATGCACATCACAAAGGTTACCCACCCCACTACTACTGTAATAAAATATGCACTGTCTCACTCTATTGGAATAAATGAGGCAAATGAATGCCTGGATGGAGATGGGTTTTTTGTACTCAACTATGTGAGTGGTGTTGTGTGTGTGTGACTGACATCATGGGAATGATGTCAATCTGCTAACAGGATTCTTCAGGTGTTGCCAAGGTTACTCATCACCATGTGTAGTTCACCTGTGCTATACATGCTTATTTCACATATTTCAGTTCTGTTCACAGATACAGTATTTTGTGAACTGATTTGAAATATTTAGACAAGAGGAGAGAAGAGTGCAGGAGGTGGCCTCGAACAGGTTAGTAATCAGTAATAAGATGTGAAATCATCATTACTAAACACATTTCCAGTTGACAGTTACGCAATATAACACCCACACCCGTGTTGCGTCCCTAATGGCACCCTATTCCCTATGTAGTCCACTACTTTTGACCAGGGCCTTTAGGGAATAGGGTGCCATTTGGGACACAGATTCAAACCCACCTACACAAAATGAGGCTAAACATCCCTGGTGTGTTTCTGTCACCATCAGCATTTTCAATCAGTGACAATCTAACACAATCTAATTCACTTCTCCCTCCTCCAATAGGCATTTAGTTCCTGATCTAACAACTCAGCACACTCTGCTCTGAAATGTCCATTTATCAAGGATTCCCAGGAAAGAAGATGAGTCGGTATGGAGCTCAACTCCGTGAGGTCTCTAGCACTGCAGCATCCAGGGGAAAGAGAAATTATGCTGAACATATGAAGCTATTGGCTTGTCACGTCTTACCACAGAAGCACCGACTGAGTGTGTTCCAACTATTGAACAGACATTTTGCAGCAGAATGGCTTCAGTCACAAAGCTCAGCGTTCTACTGGCTGTTGATGCCTATAAAATGAAAGAACAAGGTAAAGAATCCTCCTTCTCCACGACTCCTGTGGGTGAAGACTACTGGTTGATCACCAGATCCTCAGCTGAAGAGAGTCTGCTGCTGTGAATACCTCTAACCCTTCACCTGAGACTTCCTGCCTGGATGCAGACTTATGGGATCGTCTAAAAGCTATCTGTGAATCTGAGGAACAATTCTTATCTCCAGATCAACAACCTCACTCAGTCAGACTCTGGGCGTTACAAGGTGGAGTGCTGGACAAATGGCACAGGGTCCAAACAGAAGAACATAGACCTCACCGTTTTCAGAACTACAGGCAAGAAGCCAGTTGTGCCATTTATCCAGTTAGGAGAGACAGTAGACCTGTTGTGTGGGACGGCAAGGGGTGGTGACAATGTGACCGTCCGGTGGTTATATTTGAACATTTGGGACAACATTAGTTCCCTAGCACCTTTCTTGGAGGACGAAATGGGAAAGCAAATGGTTGAGAACAGCTCCACTCTACGTATCACCAACTTCCCCAATGAGGACAAGATATCTTTTCTTTTAATGGTACTGGAGCCCCAGCAATGTGTTTACAGGGAGTTGATGGAAGTGAGGCCTGAGGCAATGTATCTCCATTGCTCATTGGGAGAAAATGCAGTGCACTGCCTTGCTTTAACACCAGTGGAGAAGAGTTGCATACTGGCAGATTTAGTTAGAATAGCCGTGTGAAAACGCCTCTGAGGAAAACCTCACTGGTCAAGGGAAACAAATGTACATGGTGGATGGAAGTGTCAGGGACTTACACCCTGGTCATCCCATCACTGATGCTGAACCACACAGGCTTCTGTATGTTTTAGGGGTTTCAGGATTCTTCAATGCTGTGACCTGCTGGCGTGCTTCAAGTCCGAGTCCCACACAGAGTTCTTCTCAGAGGGAAGGGAAGCTGCTCTCGGCTGTAACGCTGATCTCACTCAGCCTGCTGAGGTTGTATGGTATAGACAGAGCGCTCTGGTGGACGATGTTATCATGGACACACAAAACATACTGTATATCTGCCAACGCAGAAATGATTTGAGGATATGGAGGGCCGAATAAATGTGTCTAGTCTTCACTCCTCTTTGGTGCTCTCTAACGTCTCACTGGAGGACAGTGGGAAGTACTGGTCTGCTGTCATCTATGAAGACGTGTGTGTGTCAATGACTAAGACCCATCTGATTTACGTTGAGAGAGATCCCTTTGTTGTCGATTCCACTTTCTATGCAGTGTTCTCGTGTTCTGCTGGGGATGGTCTGCACTCTGATCACTGTGAACATGAAGACCACGAGAAGGGACTGGGCGTCTCTACAGACTCTGAGGACTGCAGCCCAGACACAAGGACAACAGAGCAATGGAGAGGAAGAGGAGAGGGAGGAGAGAGAGGAAAGAGAAGAGAGGGAGGAGAGGGAAGAGAGAGGGGAAAGGATAGAGTGAAGAAAGTGAGTTATGAGAGAAGAGAGAGGGGAGGATGAGAGAGGGGAGAAAGAGAGAGGGGAGGAAGAGAGAGGGGAGGAAGAGAGAGGGAAGGAAGAGAGAGGGGAGGAAGAGAGAGGGGAGGAAGAGAGAGGGAAGGAAGAGAGAGGGGAGGAAGAGAGAGGGGAGGAAGAGAGAGGGGAGGAAGAGAGAGGGAAGGAAGAGAGAGGGGAGGAAGAGAGAGGGGAGGAAGAGAGAGGGGAGGAAGAGAGAGGGAAGGAAGAGAGAGGGGAGGAAGAGAGAGGGAAGGAAGAGAGAGGGGAGGAAGAGAGAGGGGAGGAAGAGAGAGGGAAGGAAGAGAGAGGGGAGGAAGAGAGAGGGGAGGAAGAGAGAGGGGAGGAAGAGAGAGGGGAGGAAGAGAGAGGGAAGGAAGAGAGAGGGAAGGAAGAGAGAGGGGAGGAAGAGAGAGGGGAGGATGAGAGAGGGGAGGAAGAGAGGGGGGAGGGAGGAAGAGAGAAGAGAGCGAAAAGAGAGGTGAGGAAGAGAGAGGAGGAAGAGAGAGGGGAGAAAGACAGATGAGGAAGAGAGAGAGGAGGAAGAGAGAGGGGAGGATGAGACAGGACAGGATAGAGTTATGAGAGATGGGAGGGAAGAGGGAGGACAGGATAGAGTTATGAGAGAGGACAGGGAAGAGAGAGGACAGGATAGGGTTATGAGAGAGGACAGGGAAGAGAGAGGACAGGATAGAGTTATGAGAGAGGGGAGGGAAGAGAGAGGACAGGATAGAGTTATGAGAGAGGACAGGATAGGGTTATGAGAGAGGACAGGGAAGAGAGAGGACAGGATAGAGTTATGAGAGAGGGGAGGGAAGAGAGAGGACAGGATAGGGTTATGAGAGAGGACAGGGAAGAGAGAGGACAGGATAGGGTTATGAGAGAGGACAGGGAAGAGAGAGGACAGGATAGAGTTATGAGAGAGGGGAGGGAAGAGAGAGGACAGGATAGGGTTATGAGAGAGGACAGGGAAGAGAGAGGACAGGATAGAGTTATGAGAGAGGGGAGGGAAGAGAGAGGACAGGATAGAGTTATGAGAGAAGGGAGGGAAGAGAGAGGACAGGATAGAGTTCTGAGAGAGGACAGGATAGAGTTATGAG
This sequence comes from Salmo salar, assembly GCF_965601325.2. Classification (NCBI taxonomy): domain Eukaryota; kingdom Metazoa; phylum Chordata; class Actinopteri; order Salmoniformes; family Salmonidae; genus Salmo; species Salmo salar. Next base: position 12,098,268 of record NC_138292.1, read on the forward strand.
AGAGGGGAGGGAAGAGTTATGAGAGAGGGTGGAGGGAAGAGAGAGGACAGGATAGAGTTATGAGAGAGGACAGGATAGAGTTATGAGAGAGGGGAGGGAAGAGTTATGAGAGAGGACAGGGAAGAGTTATGAGAGGGGGAAGGGAAGAGTTACGAGAGGGGGTGGAGGGAAGAGAGAGGACAGGATAGAGTTATGAGAGGGGGAAGGGAAGAGTTACGAGAGGGGGTGGAGGGAAGAGAGAGGACAGGATAGAGTTATGAGAGAGGACAGGATAGAGTTATGAGAGGGGGGAGGGAAGAGAGAGGACAGGATAGAGTTATGAGAGAGGACAGGGAAGAGAGAGGACAGGATAGAGTTATGAGAGAGGGAAGGGAAGAGTTACGAGAGGGGGTGGAGGGAAGAGAGAGGACAGGATAGAGTTATGAGAGAGGACAGGATAGAGTTATGAGAGGGGGGAGGGAAGAGAGAGGACAGGATAGAGTTATGAGAGAGGACAGGGAAGAGAGAGGACAGGATAGAGTTATGAGAGGGGGAAGGGAAGAGAGAGGACAGTATAAGTTATGAGAGAGGACAGGGAAGAGAGAGGACAGGATAGAGTTATGAGAGAGGGGAGGGAAGAGAGAGGACAGGATAGAGTTATGAGAGAGGACAGGGAAGAGTTATGAGAGAGGACAGGATAGAGTTATGAGAGGGGACAGGGAAGAGAGAGGACAGGATAGAGTTATGAGAGAGGACAGGGAAGAGAGAGGACAGGATAGGGTTATGAGAGAGGACAGGGAAGAGAGAGGACAGGATAGGGTTATGAGAGGGGGGAGGGAAAAGAGAGGACAGGATAGAGTTATGAGAGAGGACAGGGAAGAGAGAGGACAGGATAGAGTTATAAGAGAGGACAGGGAAGAGAGAGGACAGGATAGAGTTATGAGAGAGGACAGGGTAGAGAGAGGACAGGATAGAGTTATGAGAGAGGACAGGATAGAGTTATGAGAGAGGGGAGGGAAGAGAGAGGACAGGATAGAGTTATGAGAGAGGACAGGGAAGAGAGAGGACAGGATAGAGTTATGAGAGAGGACAGGGAAGAGAGAGGACAGGATAGAGTTATGAGAGAGGACAGGGAAGAGAGAGGACAGGATAGAGTTATGAGAGAGGACAGGATAGAGTTATGAGAGGGGGAAGGGAAGAGAGAGGACAGTATAGAGTTATGAGAGAGGACAGGGAAGAGAGAGGACAGGATAGGGTTATGAGAGAGGACAGGATAGAGTTATGAGAGAGGGGAGGGAAGAGAGAGGACAGGATAGAGTTATGAGAGAGGACAGGATAGAGTTATGAGAGAGGACAGGATAGAGTTATGAGAGAGGACAGGGAAGAGAGAGGACAGGATAGAGTTATGAGAGGGGAGGGAAGAGAGAGGACAGGATAGAGTTATGAGAGAGGACAGGATAGAGTTATGAGAGAGGACAGGATAGAGTTATGAGAGGGGAGGGAAGAGAGAGGACAGGATAGAGTTATGAGAGGGGGGAGGGAAGAGGGAGGACAGGATAGAGTTATGAGAGAGGACAGGGAAGAGAGAGGACAGGATAGAGTTATGAGAGAGGACAGGGAAGAGAGAGGACAGGATAGAGTTATGAGAGAGGACAGGGAAGAGAGAGGACAGGATAGAGTTATGAGAGAGGACAGGATAGAGTTATGAGAGAGGACAGGGAAGAGAGGACAGGATAGAGTTATGAGAGAGGACAGGGAAGAGAGAGGACAGGATAGGGTTATGAGAGAGGGGAGGGAAGAGAGAGGACAGGATAGAGTTATGAGAGAGGGGAGGGAAGAGAGAGGACAGGATAGGGTTATGAGAGAAGGGAGGGAAGAGAGAGGACAGGATAGAGTTATGAGAGAGGGGAGGTAAGAGAGAGGACAGGATAGAGTTATGAGAGGGGGGAGGGAAGAGAGAGGACAGGATAGAGTTATGAGAGAGGGGAGGGAAGAGAGAGGACAGGATAGAGTTATGAGAGAGGGGAGGGAAGAGAGAGGACAGGATAGGGTTATGAGAGAAGGGAGGGAAGAGAGAGGACAGGATAGGGTTATGAGAGGGGGGAGGGAAGAGAGAGGACAGGATAGAGTTATGAGAGAGGACAGGATAGAGTTATGAGAGAGGACAGGATAGAGTTATGAGAGAAGGGAGGGAAGAGAGAGGACAGGATAGAGTTATGAGAGGGGGGAGGGAAGAGAGAGGACAGGATAGAGTTATGAGAGAGGACAGGATAGAGTTATGAGAGGGGGAAGGGAAGAGAGAGGACAGGATAGAGTTATGAGAGAGGACAGGGAAGAGAGAGGACAGGATAGAGTTATGAGAGGGGGAAGGGAAGAGAGAGGACAGTATAAAGTTATGAGAGAGGACAGGGGAGAGAGAGGACAGGATAGAGTTATGAGAGAGGACAGGTAAGAGTTATGAGAGAGGACAGGATAGAGTTATGAGAGAGGACAGGGAAGAGAGAGGACAGGATAGAGTTATGAGAGAGGACAGGGAAGAGAGAGGACAGGATAGGGTTATGAGAGAGGACAGGGAAGAGAGAGGACAGGATAGGGTTATGAGAGAGGACAGGGAAGAGAGAGGACAGGATAGGGTTATGAGAGGGGAGGGAAAAGAGAGGACAGGATAGAGTTATGAGAGAGGACAGGGAAGAGAGAGGACAGGATAGAGTTATGAGAGAGGACAGGGAAGAGAGAGGACAGGATAGAGTTATGAGAGAGGGGAGGGAAGAGAGAGGACAGGATAGAGTTATAAGAGAGGACAGGGAAGAGAGAGGACAGGATAGAGTTATGAGAGAGGACAGGATAGAGTTATGAGAGAGGACAGGGAAGAGAGAGGACAGGATAGAGTTATGAGAGAGGACAGGATAGAGTTATGAGAGAGGACAGGGTATAGAGAGGACAGGATAGAGTTCTGAGAGGGAGGAGGGAAGAGAGAGGACAGGATAGAGTTATGAGAGGGGGAGGGAAGAGAGAGGACAGGATAGAGTTATGAGAGAGGGGAGGGAAGAGAGAGGACAGGATAGAGTTATGAGAGAGGACAGGATAGAGTTATGAGAGAGGACAGGGAAGAGAGAGGACAGGATAGAGTTATGAGAGAGGACAGGATAGAGTTATGAGAGAGGACAGGGTATAGAGAGGACAGGATAGAGTTATGAGAGAGCGGAGGGAAGAGAGAGGACAGGATAGAGTTATGAGAGAGGACAGGGAAGAGAGAGGACAGGATAGGGTTATGAGAGGGGAGGGAAGAGAGAGGACAGGATAGAGTTATGAGAGAGCGGAGGGAAGAGAGAGGACAGGATAGAGTTATGAGAGAGGACAGGATAGGGTTATGAGAGAGGACAGGGAAGAGAGAGGACAGGATAGGGTTATGAGAGGGGAGGGAAGAGAGAGGACAGGATAGAGTTATGAGAGAGGACAGGGAAGAGAGAGGACAGGATAGAGTTATGAGAGAGGACAGGATAGAGTTATGAGAGGGGGAGGGAAGAGAGAGGACAGGATAGAGTTATGAGAGAGGACAGGGAAGAGAGAGGACAGGATAGAGTTATGAGAGAGGGTGGAGGGAAGAGAGAGGACAGGATAGAGTTATGAGAGAGGACAGGATAGAGTTATGAGAGGGGACAGGGAAGAGAGAGGACAGGATAGAGTTATGAGAGAGGACAGGATAGAGTTATGAGAGGGGAGGGAAGAGAGAGGACAGGATAGAGTTATGAGAGGGGAGGGAAGAGAGAGGACAGGATAGAGTTATGAGAGAGGACAGGATAGAGTTATGAGAGAGGACAGGGAAGAGAGAGGACAGGATAGAGTTATGAGAGGGGAGGGAAGAGAGAGGACAGGATAGAGTTATGAGAGAGGACAGGGAAGAGAGAGGACAGGATAGAGTTATGAGAGAGGACAGGATAGAGTTATGAGAGAGGACAGGATAGAGTTATGAGAGAGGACAGGGAAGAGAGAGGACAGGATAGAGTTATGAGAGAGGGGAGGGAAGAGAGAGGACAGGATAGAGTTATGGGGGGGGGAGAGAGGACAGGATAGAGTTATGAGAGAGGACAGGATAGAGTTATGAGAGAGGGAAGGGAAGGGAGAGGACAGGATAGAGTTATGAGAGAGGGAGGGAAGAGAGAGGACAGGATAGAGTTAGGGAGGGGAGGGACAGGATAGAGTTATGAGAGGGGGAAGGGAAGGGAGAGGACAGGATAGAGTTATGAGAGGGGGAAGGGAAGGGAGAGGACAGGATAGAGTTATGAGAGAGGGGAGGGAAGAGAGAGGACAGGATAGAGTTATGAGAGGGGGAAGGGAAGGGAGAGGACAGTATAAAGTTATGAGAGAGGACAGGATAGAGTTATGAGAGGGGAGGGAAGAGAGAGGACAGGATAGAGTTATGAGAGGGGGAAGGGAAGAGAGAGGACAGGATAGAGTTATGAGAGAGGACAGGATAGAGTTATGAGAGGGGAGGGAAGAGAGAGGACAGGATAGAGTTATGAGAGAGGGGAGGGAAGAGAGAGGACAAGATAGAGTTATGAGAGAGGACAGGATAGAGTTATGAGAGGGGGAAGGGAAGGGAGAGGACAGGATAGAGTTATGAGAGAGGGGAGGGAAGAGTTATGAGAGGGGGAAGGGAAGAGAGAGGACAGGATAGAGTTATGAGAGAGGACAGGGAAGAGAGAGGACAGGATAGAGTTATGAGAGAGGGGAGGGAAGAGAGAGGACAGGATAGAGTTATGAGAGAGGACAGGATAGAGTTATGAGAGGGGGAAGGGAAGAGAGAGGACAGGATAGAGTTATGAGAGAGGACAGGGAAGAGAGAGGACAGGATAGAGTTATGAGAGAGGGGAGGGAAGAGAGAGGACAGGATAGAGTTATGAGAGAGGACAGGATAGAGTTATGAGAGGGGGAAGGGAAGAGAGAGGACAGGATAGAGTTATGAGAGAGGACAGGATAGAGTTATGAGAGGGGAGGGAAGAGAGAGGACAGGATAGTTATGAGAGGGGGGAGGGAAAAGAGAGGACAGGATAGAGTTATGAGAGAGGGGAGGGAAAAGAGAGGACAGGATAGGGTTATGAGAGAGGGGAGGGAAGAGAGAGGACAGGATAGAGTTATGAGAGAGGACAGGGAAGAGAGAAGGGAGGGAAGAGAGAGGACAGGATAGGGTTATGAGAGAGGGGAGGGAAGAGAGAAGGGAGGGAAGAGAGAGGACAGGATAGGGTTATGAGAGAGGCGAGGGAAGAGAGAAGGGAGGGAAGAGAGAGGACAGGATAGGGTTATGAGAGAGGGGAGGGAAGAGAGAGGATTGTGCAGATCATTCTCAAAACTCAGCTGAAAACATTTATTTTCAAATTGCCTTTAATAATGATTCCTATTAATATTTTGCAATGTGATACTTTGGTCCCATCTTTTGACTTCCGTCTATGTGAACTCAGACTGTATAGGTTCCACCTCTGTTCCTATCTGAGTCTCTCCAGCAAAGTAAACATCCTCCTCTTTAAAATCACATGTCCTTCAGAAAGACCCTGGTACCACCTAACCTCGGCTGACCAAAGGACTTCAATCGTCCTCCAACTTGGAGCCATATTTCCACCCAGTTGCACCATGAGAAGAAGCCAAAGACCTTCAGTGCTTTGGTGTGTCAGGTCAACATGTTAGTGAGATACCCAAGGATATCAGTCGTCGTAGTACCATTTCTCAGCTGTTGTTTTTTTCCACCATATAAATACATTGAAATAATAGTTGGTTATCCAGAGGGTCAAGACAAGACAATATTTACCCATCCTTGAGCAGGACCATGCCAACACTGAAGAGGGGTGGCACATGCAGGGTCTGTGAGGAGTCCTGTATAAAAGGGAAGAGCAGAGTGAAAGGTGATGTTTGGGGGACAAGGAGAGTGAGACTTAAAGCCTGCATAATGACAGTGTATGTGTCAGTGGTGATTGTGGGTGCTGTGGTCATGCTTACATTGTTATGGATCCTGCTGATCTACCTCCCTGGAAAAGGAGACAAAGTTACACAGGGAGAACCCAGTGGATGTCAGTCAGCAGGTAATCAATACAATGCTCTTTCTTCCTTTATGTACTGTACAGTCTACGTCCTACAGGCAAAGGGCCAATTAGCTGTTGAAACACAGACAAAGCCCTCTTCCCACCACGGTTTCGTTTAAAAGCTGAGAGATGTGGCTGGAGAAATGTAATCTCTCTCAAATTCATAGACAGAGCTATCCATGATATCAACATGATAGTTGTAACCATGTTTTGACGCTCTACAGTGTTTGTTGACATTTACTAAAGTCATATTTTGGGTTCTGACGGGGAACGACAGTGGAACTAAGCTCATTAAGGCATTTATAAGTTATATTCTTTAAGAATCAATGGGTACATATCCTTAATATCATACATATCATGGATGTAGCAACTGTTGATTGGCCCTTCAAGGGTCTAGGACAATCTATGACAGTCTGTTCAACAATCTATATCAAAAGCTGCTTTACCTGGAACTCTGCTTATCGTTCGATTAGAGGCTATGAATAGGCCTTATGTAAATCTCAATGTAAATGGTCAAAGGACAAGTCATTTTCCATATGGCTTCGCTTGATTAGCAATGGTCAACAGTAACATTATGAAGATAATGACAACCAACTTTCCCTTTGTGTACCTACTGTATGTTATCCACCTCCTCCATCCCAAGCTGTTGGGTCTAGACTTCTGCACTCTTTCTATCAGTTCTTTCCCTGTTCTCTCTCTCCCTCTCTCCCTGGCCCTCTCTCTCTCCCTCTGCTGGGCAACATGCTGGAGCTGGCACACGACCACCTGCCCAGTCACCTGACCTCCCTGGCACATCGCTATGGCAACATCTACCGCCTCAAGTGTGGCAACACCAGTAATGAAGTCACTCCCAACCAAGTGACTCAAGTTAACTCTGTTTCAAGACAGTTAGAATAGTTGTTTATACATGTGATATCCTCAGTATGTGAATGGTTTCAGTATTACAGTAAGTTTGTCTTGACTCTGTATTTTGTGTTTGCTGCAGCCATGGTGGTATTAAACAGTGGTGACATCATCAGAGAAGCCTTGGTGAAGAAATGGTCTGACTTTGCTGGGAGACCACATTCTTACACCGGTAAAGAACCTGTTACTAGAACCACCCCAGTATTCCCAGCAACCATCACTCACTTCTGTTACTCTAAGCCAACAGTGCTTTTGATTCAAATGATTTACCCTTCACCTCACTCTCTTTCTCCGCCCTCCATTTCACCCCACCCTTCCTCATCGCTCCCTCCATCTCTCCCTACCTACCTCCCTCTCGCTCCTTCTCTCTCTCTCTCCCTCCCTCTGTCTCTCTGTTTCTCTCTACCCCTCCCTCCCTCCCTCTCCCTCTGTCTCTCTCTACCCCTCCCTCCCTCCCTCTCCCTCTGTCTCTCTACCTGTCTCTCTGTTTCTCTCTACCCCTCCCTCCCTCTACCCCTCCCTCCCTCTCTCTACCTGTCTCTCTGTTTCTCTCTACCCCTCCCTCTCTCTACCCCTCCCTCTCCCTCCCTCTCCCCCTCCCTCTACCCATCCCTCCCTCCCTCCTTGTACCCCTCTCTCTCTCTACCCCTCCCTCCCTACCCCTCCCTCTACCTCCCCCCTCTCCCTCCCTCCCCCCCCTCCCTCCCTCTCCCCCCCTCTCCCTCTACCCCTCCCTCCCTCTCTCTACCCCTCCCTCTCCCTCCCTCCCTCTACCTCTCTCCCTCCCTCCCTCCCTCTCCCTCTCTCTCTCTGTCTCCCAGGAGACGTGGTGTCAGGGGGAGGCCGCTCCATCTCTCTGGGGGACTACAGTGAGGAGTGGAGGGCCCATCGCCGTCTGGCCCATAATGCACTGCAGCGCTGCACCCAGCAGTCGCTCCACAGTGTCATCCAGAAACAGGCCCTCCAGCTGAGACAAGTAGAGATGAAACACATGACAGTTCTAAACCTGTTTTCACTTTCTCATTATGGGGTACTGTGTGTAGATTGATAAGATTTTTATTTATTCAATCCATTTTAGATTAAGGCTGTAATGTAACAAAATGTGGAAAAAGAGAAAGGGTCTGAATACTTTCAGAATGACCTGTACATGTACAAATTCATTGTTTTACACAACATTTTAACACATTTGATCAGATTCCCAAGGAAAGCTTCCCTGACCAAGATGGATGATTGTTTGTCATGTTGCTAGGATCCTAATCTGGGTTAAACCAGAACTAAAATCTTTCATAATTGTTAGAAATAAAGCTTTCCTTTTTGTGAAGTATCCACCCTCACAAAAATATTCTCTCAGCTTCAGCATTCTAGAGTTCTGTATGTAATTATATGGTTGTATGCTCCTGTATAGTTTATTGCAAATGTTTACTCCACGAAGACCTTCGACCTTTCTGGGGGTCAAAACATTGTAATGAACTATACTGGAGCATACACCAACGTGCAGGTATTTCGATCCGTTGCGCGGAACACAGAACACTTTATGTACCAAGGGAGGGAACAGCAGAATGGAACAAATCCACTGTGTTCTGAGAAGGAATGTAAACCAGCATGTACCAGTACACTGACTGACTGAACTGGAGATTACACAATGCAACACAACCTCAGCAACATGCCAACCACAACTTAATGACGTATCACTTGTTGCACTTCTTGTTTGTGGCCCTGTGTAAAGACGATGTAGTTGTTTCAAATTGACAAAGTTACAGCAAAATAAAAGTTGAAGTTACAAGTCAGCGGGGTAACTCATCTTCTTAAATTGAGGCAATCGATATTTAGTTTACAGTGAGGGAGTTTCTATCTGAATATGTGACCTGTGATCCATCAGGTGCTACTGGACTATAATGGCAGAGCTGCGGACCTCTCTGGGGATTTCACTGTAGCAGCCAGTAACGTCATCACCACACTGGCCTTTGGGAAAGAGGTGAGGATCACACCTGGGTTCAAATAGTATTTGTTGTCTGCGCTTGCCTGGCACAATGGAACCAATGGAAAAGTCCCAAAAATAGAAACCACACACATTTGATCTGGCTGCTCCAGGCAGGCTCAATCAAGTATTTGGAAGAAAACCAACACTATTTGAAGCCAGGTATCTGTCAGTGCTCTGAGTCTGTTCAGTTTATACACCAGGAGTGGCACCCTATTCCCTATATAGTGCACTACTTGGACTTTGGTGAAAATGTAGTGCACTATATAGGGAATAGGGTGTTATTTGGGACATAACCAGAATTAGAATGAAGAGAGACACCAGGTTTGGCCAAGGGATAACCATGACGGAAATATAGTCATGTATTTTATCAACCACTGCGTGGGTAAGGTATCTAAAAGCAGAGACACGATAAGCACAGTTATATATCACAGTTGGAAAAACAAACCTGTTGTCTCACCCGTTGTTGTCTAGCTAGCTCTCCCAATCAACACCTGTGATTACTTTATGCCTCGCTGTATGTCTCTCTCAAATGTCAATATGCCTTGTATACTGTTGTTTAGGTTAGTTATCATTGTTTTAGTTTACAATGTGGCCCCTAGTTCCACTCATCATACCTCTGATACCTCCTTTGTCCCACCTCTCACACATGCGGTGACCTCACCCATTATAACCAGCATGTCCAGAGATACAACCTCTCTTATCATCACTCAGTGCCTGGGCTTACCTCCGCTGTACCCGCACCCCACCATACCCCTGTCTGCACATTATGCCCTGAATCTATTCTACACGACCAGAAATCTGCTCCTTTTATTCTTTGTCCCCAACGCTCTAGGCAACCAGTTTTGATATCCTTTAGCCGTACCCTCATCCTACTCCTCCTCTGTTCCTTGGGTGATGTGGAGGTAAACCCAGGCCCTGCGTGTCCCCAGGCACCCTCATTTGTTGACTTCTGTGATCGAAAAGCCTTGGTTTCATGCATGTCAACATCAGAAAACTCCTCCCTAAGTTTGTTTTACTCACTACTTTAGCACACTCCGCCAACCCTGATGTCCTTGCCGTGTATGAATCCTGGCTTAGGAAGGCCACCAAAAAATCTGAGATTTCCATACCAAACTACAACTTTTTCCGTCAAGATAGAACTGCCAAAGGGGGAGGAGTTGCAATCTACTGCAGAGATAGCCTGCAAAGTTCTGTTATACTTTCCAGGTCTATACCCAAACAGTTCAAACTTCTAATTTTAAAAATTAATCTCTCCAGAAATAAGTCTCTCACTGTTGCCGCCTGCTAGCGACCCCCCTACGCTCCCAGCTGTGCCCTGAACACCATTTGTGAATAGATCGCCCCCCATCTAGCCTCAGAGTTCGTTCTGTTAGGTGACCTAAACTGGGATATGCGTAACACCCCGGCAGTCCTACAATCTAAGCTAGATGCCCTCAATCTCACACAAATCATCAAGGAACCCACCAGGTACAACCCTAAATCCGTAAACATGGGCACCCTCATAGACATTATCCTGACCAACTTGCCCTCCAAATACACCTCCGCTGTTTTCAATCAGGATCTCAGTAATCACCGCCTCATTGCCTGTATCCGCGGTCAAACGACCACCCCTCATCACTGTCAAATGCTCCCTAAAACACTTCTGCGAGCAGGCCTTTCTAATCGACCTGGCCCGGGTATCCTGGAAGGATACTGACCTCATCCTGTCAGTCGAGGATGCCTGGTCATTCTTTAAAAGTAATTTCCTCACCAAAAAATGCAGAACTAAGAACAGATATAGCCCTTGGTTCACTTCAGACCTGACTGCCCTTGACCAGCACAAAAACATTTTGTGGCTGACTGCAATAGCATCGAATAGTCCCCCCGTTCAGTGTGTCAAATCGGAGGGCATGTTGTCCGGACCTCTGGCAGTCTCTATGGGGGTACCACAGGGTTCAATTCTCGGGCCGACTCTTTTCTCGGTATATATCAATGATGTCGCTCTTGCAGCAGGCGATTCCCTGATCCACCTCTATGCAGACGACACCATTCTGTATACTTCTGGCCCTTCCTTGGACACTGTGCTAACTAACCTCCAAACGAGCTTCAATGCCATACAACACTCCTTCCGTGGCCTCCAACTGCTGTTAAACGCTAGTAAAACCAAATGCATGCTTTTCAACCGTTCGCTGCCCGCACCCGCCCGCCCGACTAGCATCACCACCCTGGACAGTTCCAACCTAGAATATGTGAACAACTATAAATACCTAGGCGTCTGGTTAGACTGTAAACTCTCCTTCCAGACTCATATTAAACATCTCCAATCCAAAATCAAATCTAGAATCGGCTTTCTATTTCGCAACAAAGCCTCCTTCACCCACACCGCCAAACTTACCCTAGTAAAACTGACTACCCTACCGATCCTCGACTTCGGCGATGTCATCTACAAAATAGCTTCCAATACTCTACTCAGCAAACTGGATGCAGTCTATCACAGTGCCATCTGTTTTGTTACCAAATCACCTTATACCACCCACCACTGCGACCTGTATGCTCTAGTCGGCTGGCCCTCGCTACATATTCGTCGCCAGACCCACTGGCTCCAGGTCATCTATAAGTCTATGCTAGGTAAAGCTCCGCCTTCTCTCAGTTCACTGGTCACGATAACAACACCCACCCGTAGCACACGTTCCAGCAGGTATATCTCACTGATCACCTCCAAAGCCAACACCTCATTTGGCCGCCTTTCATTCCAGTTCTCTGCTACAAGTAACTGGAACGAATTACAAAAATCAATAAAGTTGGAGACTTTTATTTCCCTCACCAACTTTAAACATCAGCTATCTGAGCAGCTAACCGATCGCTGCTGCTGTACACAGTCCATCTGTAAATTGCCCACCCAATCTACCTACCTCATACCCATACTGTTTTTATTTCATTTACTTTTCTGCTCTTTTGCACACCAGTATCTCTACTTGCACATCATCATATGCTCATTTATCCCTCCAGGGTTAATCTGCTAAATTGTAATTATTCGCTCCTATGGCCTATTTATTGCCTACCTCATGCCTTTTGCACACACTGTATATAGACTTTCTTTTTTTCTACTGTGCCATTAACTTGTTTATTGTGTTATTGGCTTGTTTATTGTTTACTCCATGTGTAACTCTGTGTTGTTGTCTGTGTCACACTGCTTTGCTTTATCTTGGCCAGGTCGCAGTTGTAAATGAGAACTTGTTCTCAACTAGCCTACCTGGTTAAATGAAGGTGAAATAAAAAAGTTAAAAAATTGTCCACAATTATCTCCTTTGTCTTGATCACGTTGAGGGAGAGGTTGTTGTCCTGGCACCACACGGCCAAGTCTCTGACCTCCTCCCTATAGGCTGTCTCGTTGTTGTTGGTGATCAGGCCTACCACTGTTGTGTCATCAGCAAACTTAATGATGGTGTTGGAGTCGTGCCTGGCCGTGCAGTCACGAGTGAACAGGGAGTACAGGAGGGGACTGAGAACGCACCGCTGAGGGGCCCACGTGTTGAGGATCAGTGTGACGGATGTGTTGTTACCTACCCTTACCACATGGGGGTGGCCCGTCAGGAAGTCCAGAATCCAGTTGCAGAGGGAGGTGTTTAGTCCCAGGGTCCTTAGCGTAGTGATGAGCTTTGAGGGCACTATGGTGTTGAACGCTGAACTGTAGTCAATGAATAGCATTCTCACATAGGTGTTCCTTTTGTCCAGGTGCGAAAGGGCAGTGTGGGGTGCAATAGAGATTGCATCATCTGTGGATCTGTTGGGGCAGTATGCAAATTGGAGTGGATCAAGGGTTTTTGGGATAATGGTGTTGATGTGAGCCGTGACCAGCCTTTCAAAGCACTTCATGGCTACAGATGTGAGTGCTACGGGTCGGTAGTCATTTAGGTAGATTACCTTAGTGTTTTTAGGCACAGAGACTATGGTGGTCTGCTTGAAACATGTTGGTATTACAGACTCAGACAGGGAGAGGTTGAAAATGTCAGTGAAGGCACTTGCCAGTTGGTCAGCGCATGCTCGGAGTACACGTCCTGGTAATCCGTCTGGCCCTGCGGCCTTGTGAATGTTGACCTGTTAAAAGGTCTTACTCACATCGGCTGTGGAGAGCATGATCACACAGTCGTCCGTGTGTTTTGGGTATGTGGGTGGTGTGCTTACAGTGATAGCCATGCATGGTTAGTTTACTGTTAAGGTTGTGCAACTTTACGCAACGAATGACATCAAATTGACCAACAACACATTTTGATCCAATAAACTTCCCACTGGGCAAAAACTGGTTGAATCAACATTGTTTCCAAGTCATTTCAACACAAAAAAATCTATGTGATGAAGTTGAATCAACGTGGAAAACTAATTGGATTTGCAAAAACTCATCAACGTAAGGGATTTATTTATTATTTTACCCAACTTTTAACCTAAATCCATTATCCATTAAATCCATCACCATTGGTGACATTTTTGGTTGATTTCCCGTTGAATTCACGTTAGTTGACAACTCAAACAAATGTAAATCAAAACTTAACGTTGAACTGATGTCTGTGCCCAGTGGGTTATGTAATAGTACATTGTTTCAGTGTTGAAGTAATATCTCATTATATCCCAGTTTAATCTAACAACAACCTGAAAGGGTTTATCAATCCTTTATAAAAGAAAAACGTATTGGTGCTTTATCAATAATGTAAAGTCATGTTATAGAAGGTGGAAAAGGGTTATGCCACATTTGGCAAAGCATCTACTGTACTACTGTGTGTGATGTAAATAAGAATAATACTGATAATAATTATGATAATACTAAGGATAATGATAATAGTAATTATGATAATAAGAATAATAATGATAATAATAATGATAATAATAATAATTATGATACTGATAATAATTATTATAATAATTATTATTATTATAATAATAATAATAATTATTATTATTATTATGATAATGATAATACAAAAATAAAAAATGTAATAACTTTTCAAGGAGCCAAAGACGCTTTACATACAGTAGTATCAAACGGTAAATGGTATAAGTGGGACTTCCTGTAATGTACTGATTCATTTGTCTGTGTTTGTAACCTTTGTCTATTTGTCGGTGTCTTTCAGTATGAGAAGAGTTCTGCAGAGCTGCAGAGACTGCATGGCTGTCTTAATGAGATCGTGTCTCTATGGGGCTCTCCCTGGATCTCTGCTCTGGACTCCTTCCCACTGCTCAGGGTTGGTCAAGTTTATACACTCATACTACACTATCTGATAGGGAAACTGCATGCACAGACAGCTACTCTGATACACAAATTAAAAATGTCTAAAACGGTGCAAACATAAGTGGGAATATGTGATTCTATTATGTAATTATATTGATCTGTTCCCATTTGTCTAAGAAATTGCCCAATCCTCCGTTCTCCCGTCTTCTGAAAGAGGTGGCCAGGAGAGATGAAATCATCAAAACACATCTGGATGAGTACAGGGTTGGTGTGAATACTGTAGCTTCTTTTTCAAACGTATGTTCAAGTAGCCAGCAGCAATCACAAAGAAAATCATGTCAAAGTTTTAAAAAAGCATCTGTAATGTAATATGGGTACATTGGTAGCATATGGAATATATGAACTGAATTGCTGCCACAGATGCAGGCACCGAGCAAAACATCTGAGGACGCCATTGCCATCACAGGCGCTCTCCTCAACGGCCTTGGGAAGCCCCAGGACACAACACAGGGTGTGGTAGGTTCTGGCTTATCATGGTTTACAACCTGAACTCAGATGTAGACGTAAGATAGTAAAGTGAATCTGGGACACTACTATTAATTTTATAGGTTACGTTTTGTAAAGTATGTATTAATAGAAATTTGTACAATATGTTTGCAATTTGCAAAAAGTATGATATGTTGCGAATTCTAATTTGTTGTGGCTAACGTTAGCTAGGTGGCTAAGGCTAACGTTAGAAAGGTTATGGTTTGGAGTTAGGTTAAAGGGTTAAAGTTTTGGTTAGGGGAAGGGTTAGCTAACATGCTAAGTAGTTGCAAAGCATCTAAAAAGTAGTAAGTAGTTGCAAAGTTGCTAATTAGATAAAAGTTATCCGTGACGAGATTCAAACACGCAACCCTTGGATTGCTAGACGTTCGTGTTAAGTAACTTTCTTATGTAACCACACCAAACGTAACATATCATACTAATTTGAGTTTTCCAGATTAACGTTTACTATGTTAGGTCTAGTCTATGAGACCAGCCTGTGTTTTATCATGGTAGTCAATCAAAATCACATAGCAAATGCTTACAATATAAGCCTACTACTTGCTATAAATATGTAATAGTAAGTGTTATATTGCGCATCTGAAATGGCACCCTATTCCCTAGTGCACTACTTTTGACCATGGCCCTGGTTAAAAGCAGTGCACTATATAGAGAATAGAGCACCATTTGGGTCACAGCCATGGTCATGGTCTGTAGTAAGGACATGGTCCATTCACAGGTCCTGACAGACACTCACGTCCACATGGCCACTGTGGACCTTCTGATCGGGGGAACGGAGACAACAGCTGCCTGGCTCAGCTGGACTGTGGCCTTCCTACTGCACAGGCCTGAGGTACACTACAGAACTCTATACGCTACGCTACAGAACTCTATACGCTACGCTACAGAACTCTATACGCTACGCTACAGAACTCTATACGCTACAGAACTCTATACGCTACAGAACTCTATACGCTACACTACAGAACTCTATACACTACAGAACTCTATACGCTACGCTACAGAACTCTATACGCTACAGAACTCTATACGCTACAGAACTCTATATGCTACAGAACTCTATATGCTACGCTACAGAACTCTATACGCTACAGAACTCTATACGCTACGCTACACTACAGAACTCTATACGCTACGCTACACTACAGAACTCTATACGCTACGCTACACTACAGAACTCTATACACTACGCTACACTACAGAACTCTATACGCTACAGAACTCTATACGCAACAGAACTCTATACGCAACAGAACTCTATACACTACAGAACTCTATACGCTACGCTACACTACAGAACTCTATACACTACACTACAGAACTCTATACGCTACGCTACACTACAGAACTATACACTACAGAACTCTATACGCTACACTACAGAACTCTATACGCTACAGAACTCTATACGCTACAGAACTCTATACGCTACACTACACTACAGAACTCTATACACTACAGAACTCTATACGCTACACTACAGAACTCTATACGCTACGCTACACTACAGAACTCTATACGCTACAGAACTCTATACGCAACAGAACTCTATACGCTACAGAACTCTATACACTACAGAACTCTATACGCTACAGAACTCTATACACTACAGAACTCTATACGCTACAGAACTCTATACGCTACGCTACACTACAGAACTCTATACACTACAGAACTCTATACACTACACTACAGAACTCTATACACTACACTACAGAACTCTATACGCTACAGAACTCTATACACTACAGAACTCTATACGCTACAGAACTCTATACACTACAGAACTCTATACACTACAGAACTCTATACACTACAGAACTCTATACACTACAGAACTCTATACGCTACAGAACTCTATACGCTACAGAACTCTATACGCTACACTACAGAACTCTATACACTACACTACAGAACTCTATACGCTACGCTACACTACAGAACTATACACTACAGAACTCTATACGCTACAGAACTCTATACGCTACAGAACTCTATACGCTACACTACACTACAGAACTCTATACACTACAGAACTCTATACGCTACACTACAGAACTCTATACGCTACGCTACACTACAGAACTCTATACGCTACGCTACACTACAGAACTCTATACGCTACAGAACTCTATACGCTACAGAACTCTATACGCTACACTACAGAACTCTATACACTACACTACAGAACTCTATACGCTACGCTACACTACAGAACTATACACTACAGAACTCTATACGCTACAGAACTCTATACGCTACAGAACTCTATACGCTACACTACACTACAGAACTCTATACACTACAGAACTCTATACGCTACACTACAGAACTCTATACGCTACGCTACACTACAGAACTCTATACGCTACGCTACACTACAGAACTCTATACGCTACAGAACTCTATACGCTACGCAACAGAACTCTATACACTACACAACAGAACTCTATACACTACAGAACTCTATACGCTACAGAACTCTATACACTACGCTAGACTACAGAACTCTATACGCTACAGAACTCTATACACTACAGAACTCTATACGCTACGCTACACTACAGAACTCTATACACTACAGAACTCTATACGCTACGCTACACTACAGAACTCTATACGCTACGCTACACTACAGAACTCTATACGCTACGCTACACTACAGAACTCTATACACTACACTACAGAACTCTATACGCTACGCTACACTACAGAACTCTATACACTACAGAACTCTATAAGCTACACTACAGAACTCTATACGCTATGCTACACTACAGAACTCTATACACTACAGATCTCTATACGCTACGCTACACTACAGAACTCTATACACTACAGAACTCTATATGCTACGCTACACTACAGAACTCTATACACTACACTACAGAACTCTATACGCTACGCTACACTACAGAACTCTATACACTACAGAACTCTATACGCTACACTACAGAACTCTATACGCTACGCTACACTACAGAACTCTATACGCTACACTACAGAACTCTATACGCTACACTACAGAACTCTATACACTACAGAACTCTATACGCTACAGAACTCTATACGCTACACTACAGAACTCTATACGCTACACTACAGAACTCTATACGCTACACTACAGAACTCTATACACTACAGAACTCTATACGCTACAGAACTCTATACGCTACAGAACTCTATACGCTACAGAACTCTATACGCTACACTACAGAACTCTATACGCTACAGAACTCTATACACTACAGAACTCTATACGCTACAGAACTCTATATGCTACACTACAGAACTCTATACACTACAGAACTCTATACGCTACACTACAGAACTCTATACACTACAGAACTCTATACGCTACAGAACTCTATACGCTACAGAACTCTATACACTACAGAACTCTATACACTACAGAACTCTATACGCTACAGAACTCTATACACTACAGAACTCTATACACTACAGAACTCTATACGCTACAGAACTCTATACGCTACAGAACTCTATACACTACAGAACTCTATACGCTACAGAACTCTATACGCTACACTACAGAACTCTATACGCTACAGAACTCTATACGCTACACTACAGAACTCTATACGCTACAGAACTCTATACGCTACACTACAGAACTCTATACGCTACGCTACACTACAGAACTCTATACGCTACGCTACACTACAGAACTCTATACGCTACGCTACACTACAGAACTCTATACGCTACACTACAGAACTCTATACGCTACGCTACACTACAGAACTCTATACGCTACACTACAGAACTCTATACACTACAGAACTCTATACACTACAGAACTCTATACGCTACGCTACACTACAGAACTCTATACGCTACAGAACTCTATACGCTACAGAACTCTATACGCTACAGAACTCTATACGCTACAGAACTCTATACACTACGCTACACTACAGAACTCTATACACTACAGAACTCTATACGCTACAGAACTCTATACACTACGCTACACTACAGAACTCTATACACTACAGAACTCTATACGCTACAGAACTCTATACACTACAGAACTCTATACACTACGCTACACTACAGAACTCTATACGCTACAGAACTCTATACACTACAGAACTCTATACGCTACAGAACTCTATACACTACAGAACTCTATACACTACAGAACTCTATACGCTACAGAACTCTATACACTACAGAACTCTATACACTACAGAACTCTATACACTACAGAACTCTATACACTACAGAACTCTATACGCTACAGAACTCTATACACTACAGAACTCTATACACTACAGAACTCTATACACTACAGAACTCTATACACTACACTACAGAACTAGATACACTATACTACCACCAGGGGTACGCGCAATGTCGTCTGGAGTACGTCAAATAAAAATGTGATTCACACTTTTTAAAATGTTTTCTGCTTCACATTTTCAAACAGTCCAACGGGGCTGTACATTTGGGTAAGGTTTTTTTCCTCGCCTGAGTTGCCTCGTTTCACTGCCCCAAGAAAAATTAAACCATCTAGTGTTCAGCGAAATAACAACACAATGTCAAATACAGGTAGCCTAGTCAAATAATTAACATCCAATCACATTAACTGTTATTCTCTCGCGGGGATTCCACTAACGGTCCGTATGTAGCCAAATGTAGCTGCTACTCATGTTGGTATCTGTACTGATGGCGCAAAAGCCATGACAGGGAGACATAGTGGAGTGGTAACGCGCGTCCAAGCAGTTGCTCCCGACACCACTTGGGTACACTGCAGCATCCACCGAGAGGCTCTTGCTGCCAAGGGAATGCCTGACAGCTTGAAAGACGTTTTGGACACTACAGTGAAAATGGTTAACTTTGTTAAAGCAAGGTCCCTGAACTCTCATGTATTTTCTGCACTATGCAATGATATGGGCAGCGACCATGTAACGCTTTTACAACATACAGAAGTGCGCTGGTTATGAAGGGGCAATGTATTGACATGTTTTTTGGAATTGCGAGACGAGCTTAAAGTTTTCTTTAGTGACCATAATTTTCACTTGTCTGATGAGTTTCTCACACGACTGGCCTATCTGGGTGATGTTTTTTTCTCGCCTGAATGATCTGAATCTGGGATTACAGGGACTCTCCACAACTATAATCAGTGTGTGGGACAACATTGAGGCTATGATTAAGAAGTTGGAGTTCTTCTCTGTCTGCATTAACAAGGACAACACACAGGTCTTTCCATCATTGTATGATGTTTTGTTGTGAAAATGAACTCAAGCTTACGGACAATGTGAAATGTGATATAGCGAAGCACCTGAGTGAGCTGGGTGCGCAATTACGCAGATACTTTCCCGAAACGGATGACACAAACAACTGGATTCGTTATCCCTTTCATGCCCTGCCTCCAGTCCACTTACCGATATCTGAACAAGAGAGCCTCATCGAAATTACAACAAGCGGTTCTGTGAAAATTGAATTTAATCAGAAGCCACTGCCAGATTTCTGGATTGGGCTGCGCTCAGAGTATCCTGCCTTGGCAAATCGCGCTGTTAAGACACTGATGCCCTTTGCAACCACGTACCTATGTGAGAGTGGATTCTCAGCCCTCACTAGCATGAAAACTAAATACAAGCACAGACTGTGTGGAAAATGATTTAAGACTGAGACTTTCTCCAATACATCCCAATATTGTATTTATGTGCATCCTTTCAAGCACACCCTTCTCATTAACCTGTGGTGAGTTATTCACAATTTTAGATTAAGGTTTTATTTGTAAGATGGTTAAATAAAGAGCAAAATTATTGATTACTATTATTTGTGCCCTGGTCCTATAAAAGCTCTTTGTCACTTCCTACGAGCCGGGTTGTGACAAAAACTCACACTCATTCTTAAATGTATCATATAGTGTGCGTGTGGCAGGCTTACAATGATGTCAAAAAAACATAATTTGATAGTGTGCTGACCCTGGTTCTCTCCTCCTCGTCCTCCTCCTCCCCCCCCTAGGTGCAGTACAGAGTGTATGATGAGTTGTGTTCGGTGCTGGACGGGCGCTACCCTCAGTACAGTGACAGACACAGGCTGCCAGTGCTGTGTGCTGTGATCAGTGAGGTGCTCAGACTCAGACCTGTGGCTCCGCTAGCCGTGCCTCACAGAGCCATCAGAGACAGCAGGTGAATGGAAGATATACCAGAGGAGGCTGGTGGGAGGAGCTATAGGAGGACGGGCTAAAATGGAATAAAAGGAACAGAGTCAAACATGTGGTTTCCATTTATTTGATGTGTTTGACTCCGTTCCATCAAATCCATTCCAGCCATTACAATGAGCCTGTCCTCCTATAACCCCTCCCACCAGTCTCCTCTGAGATATACTTACTGTAGTACTGTATATCTTTACTGTATATCTTTACTGTATATCATATTACTGTATATCATTACTGTATATCTTTAGTGTATATCATTACTGTATAAGATTACTCTACACAGCATCTCAATAAATGCACAGTGGGAAAGTACTATACAGCTTAACTTTCACCATCCTATGGGAGCTTATGTTTTGATGCTGTTACTCTGCTTTGTACAGTACATTTGCCTTGCCAACTTCTCTTCTATGCCGTTTTTCTACCTAAATGTAATACCTCATCATACTGTACTAATGCATGTTTATACACTGAGTATACAAAACATTAAGAATACCTGCTCTTTCCACGACACAGACTGACCAGGTGAATCCAGGTGAAAGCTATGATCTCTTAATGATGTCACTTGTTAAATCCACTTCAGTCAGTGTAGAAGAAGGGGAGGAGACAGGTTAAAGAAGGATTTTTAATCCTTGAGACAATTGGGACATGGATTGTGTGTGTGTGCCATTCAGAGGGTGAATGGGCAAGACAAAATATTTCATTGCCTTTGAATGGGGTATGGTAGTAGGTGCCAGGCGCATCAGTTTGTGTCAAGAACTGCAACGCTGCTGGGTTTTTCACGCTCAACAATTTCCTGTGTGTATCAGGAATCGTCCACCACTCAAAGGACATCCAGCCAACTTGACACAACTGTGGGAAACATTGGAGTCAACATGGGCCAGCATCCCTGTGGAACGCTTTCGACACCTTGTAGTCCATGTCCCAATGAACTGATGCTGTTCTGAGGGAGCGGGGTACAACTCAATATTAGGAAGGTGTTCCTAATGTTTGGTATACTCAATGTATGTGCTATGTATAACTCTGTGTCTATTCCATATGTGTTCAGTATTGCAGGCTACTTCATCCCTAAGAACACTGTCATCATCCCCAATTTGTTTGGGGCGCATCATGACCCTGCAGTGTGGACAGATCCCTATGCCTTCAAACCAGGTGCTGGGCTATTGAGTGTACTGGTAATGTTCCGAATGGCATCCTATTTCCTATATAGTGAATTACTATTGATCTAGGCCCATAAGTTTCAGGTTAAAAGTAGTGCACTATATAGGGAATAGGGTACCATTTGGGATGCAGGCTAGCATTCCTTTCACTTGGCTCAGCAACATAGTTCCAGCAGCAACTAACAGTAGATCCTCTCTCTTTCAGAGCGGTTCCTGGAGGGTGGGGGGGCCTCCACGCGTGCTCTCCTGCCTTTCGGAGGGGGCGCTCGGCTGTGTTTGGGGGAGGCCGTGGCCAAAATGGAATTGTTTCTGTTCACCGCCTACTTGTTGTGTGATTTCCAGTTCGTACCTGCTGAAAGCCGGGCCTCTCTGCCAGACCTGACAGGAGTAGCCAGTGTGGTACTCAAAGCCAAGGCCTACACAGTCATAGCATGGCCCAGACCAGGGCCTTGACCTCTCCGAGTTTGTTCATGTACAGTGATCACATTATATTTGTATCAATCATTAGGCTCTAGAGGAAGTATCCCTGTGAGAGAAGGCATATATTGTATAGTATTGTGCAGTAATGGTGAAGGAATTGGAATGTATAGAATAATATTTTCCATTTCTAATAAATACTTCCTCTTTTAACAACGAAGGATGCATTTCTGACTCCCTAAATAGATACATCAAAGGTAGCCTTAATGAGAATGCTGATAGGTTTATTAGAAGAGGGTTGGGCTAAAGGTTAGGGGTTAACTCAGGGCTTAAAGGTTACTACTACTCTGGCAGGGCTGTAACAAACGGTTTGGGTTTGCGGAGAATCCTCATCAGGTTCCTGGACATGTAATAAGGCTTCTGCATAGTTCCATCATTCCTCTCTAGGTCTTCCACTGTATGAGGGAGAAACACTGGAGTCACTCAACTACACCTTACTATACCTTACTATAGTATACCTTACTATATTATACTTTACTATACCTTACTACATTGTACCTTACTACATTATACCTTACTACATTATACCTTACTCTACTGTACCTTACTATATCGCACCTTACTATATTACACCTTACTATACTGTACCTTACTATACTGTACCTTACTATACCTTACTATACTATACGTTACTATACTATACCTTACTACATTATACCTTACTATATTGTACTTTACTATACTGTACCTTACTACATTATACCTTACTCTACTGTACCTTACTCTACTCTACTGTACCTTACTCTACTGTACCTTATTCTACTGTACCTTACTCTACCTTACTATACTGTACTATACTGTACCTTACTATACTGTAGCATACTATAATGTACCTTACTATGTATTGTACCTTGCTATATTATACCTTGCTATATTATACCTTGCTATATTATACCTTGCTATATTATACCTTACTATACTGTACCTTGCTATATTATACCTTACTATATCACACCTTATTATACCTTACTATACTGTACCTTACTATATTACACCTTACTATATTACCCCCTACTATACTACACCGTACCATACTATACTGTACCATACTATACCGTACCATACTATACCGTACCATACCGTACTATACTACACCTTACTATACTACACCTTACTATATCTTACAATATTACACCTTACTATACTGTACCTTACTATATTATACCTTACTATATTACACCTTACTATATTACACCTTACTATATTATACCTTACTATACTATACCTTACTATACTGTACCTTACTATATTATACCTTACTTATACCTTACTATACTGTACCTTATATATTATACCTTACTATATTATACCTTACTATATTATACCTTACTATATTACACCTTACTATATTACCTTACTATATTATACCTTACTATATTATACCTTACTATACCTTACTATACTGTACCTTACTATATTATACCTTACTTATCACCTTACTATATTATACCTTACTATATTACACCTTACTATATTATACCTTACTATATTATACCTTACTATACTTACCGTACCTTACTATACTGTACCTTACTATATTATACCTTACTATACCTTACCTTACTATACTACACCTTACTATATTACACCTTACTATATTACACCTTACTATACTTACTCACCTTACTATACTGTACCTTACTACTACCTGTATACCTTACTATACCTTACATATCACCTTACCACCGTACCTTACTATACTGTACCTTACTATATTACGCCTCACTATATTACGCCTCACTATATTACGCCTCACTATATTACACCTCACTATACCTATATTATACCTTACTACACTGTACCTTACTATACTACACCTTACTAGATCACATACTATACTGTACCTTACTATATTACACCTTACTATATTACACCTTACTATATTACACCTTACTATACTACACTGTACCATACTATACCGTACCATACTATACTGTACCATACTATACCGTACCATACTATACCGTACCATACTATACCGTACCTTACTATACCGTACCTTACTATACCGTACCTTACTATACTACACCTTACTATACTACACCTTACTATACTACACCTTACTATATCTTACAATATTACACCTTGCTACACTGTACCTTGCTATATCGTACCTTGCTACGCTGTACCTTACTATACCTTACTATATTACACCTTACCACACTGTACCTTACTATATTGTACCTTACTATATTACGCCTCACTATATTACGCCTCACTATATTACGCCTCACTATATTACACCTCACTATACCTATATTATACCTTACTACACTGTATCTTACTATACTACATTTTACTAGATCACATCTTACTATACCTTACTATATTACGCCTCACTATATTACGCCTCACTATATTATGCCTCACTATATTACACCTCACTATACCTATATTATACCTTACTACACTGTATCTTACTATACTACATTTTACTATATCACATCTTACTATACCTCACTATATTACGCCTCACTATATTACGCCTCACTATATTACGCCTCACTATATTACGCCTCACTATAATACGCCTCACTATATTACGCCTCGCTATATTACGCCTCGCTATAATACGCCTCGCTATAATACGCCTCGCTATAATACGCCTCGCTATA
Source organism: Salmo salar (assembly GCF_965601325.2). Classification (NCBI taxonomy): domain Eukaryota; kingdom Metazoa; phylum Chordata; class Actinopteri; order Salmoniformes; family Salmonidae; genus Salmo; species Salmo salar. The sequence continues at coordinate 12,123,396 of NC_138292.1, forward strand.
TTACGCCTCGCTATATTACGCCTCGCTATATTACGCCTCGCTATATTACGCCTCGCTATATTACGCCTCGCTATAATACGCCTCGCTATAATACGCCTCGCTATAATACGCCTCGCTATAATACGCCTCGCTATATTACGCCTCGCTATATTACGCCTCGCTATATTACGCCTCGCTATATTACGCCTCGCTATAATACGCCTCGCTATAATACGCCTCGCTATATTACGCCTCGCTATATTACGCCTCGCTATATTACGCCTCGCTATAATACGCCTCGCTATAATACGCCTCGCTATATTGCGCCTCGCCATACTGCGCCTCGCCATACTGCGCCTCGCCATACTGCACCTCACTATACTGCACCTTACTATACTATACCTTGCTATACTATACCTTGCTATATTATACCTTACTATATTATACCTTACTATATTATACCTTACTATATTATACCTTACTATATTATACCTTACTATATTATACCTTACTATATTATACCTTACTATATTATACCTTACTATATTATACCTTATTATACCTTATTATATTATACCTTACTATATTATACCTTACTCTACTGTACCACAAGACCACCTTACCCTGTTGGAGGTATAGTGGTGTAGGTATTGGAGGGTTAGGTGGTGTTGGAGGGTTAGGTGGTGTTGGAGGGTTAGGTGGTGTTGTGGTGTTGGAGGGTTAGGTGGTGTTGTGGTGTTGGAGGGTTAGGTGGTGTTGTGGTGTTGGAGGGTTAGGTGGTGTTGTGGTGTTAGGTGGTGTTGTGGTGTTGGAAGGTTAGGTGGTGTTGGAGGGTTAGGTGGTGTTGGAGGGTTAGGTGGTGTTGTGGTGTTGGAGGGTTAGGTGGTGTTGTGGTGTTGGAGGGTTAGGTGGTGTTGTGGTGTTGGAGGGTTAGGTTGTGTTGTGGTGTTGGAGGGTTAGGTGGTGTTGTGGTGTTGGAGGGTTAGGTGGTGTTGGAGGGTTAGGTGGTGTTGTTGGAGGGTTAGGTGGTGTTGTTGGAGGGTTAGGTGGTGTTGGAGGGTTAGGTGGTGTTGGAGGGTTAGGTGGTGTTGTGGTGTTGGAGGGTTAGGTGGTGTTGGAGGGTTAGGTGGTGTTGTGGTGTTGGAGGGTTAGGTGGTGTTGGAGGGTTAGGTGGTGTTGTTGGAGGGTTAGGTGGTGTTGGAGGGTTAGGTGGTGTTGGAGGGTTAGGTGGTGTTGGAGGGTTTGGTGGTGTTGTGGTGTTGGAGGGTTAGGTGGTGTTGTTGGAGGGTTAGGTTGTGTTGGAGGGTTAGGTGGTGTTGTGGTGTTGGAGGGTTAGGTGGTGTTGTGGTGTTGGAGGGTTAGGTGGTGTTGGTACTCACAGAAGCAGATAAACAGGGTGTCAATACACATGCTGTAGACACTGAAGAAGCCCTGAGCGATGAGGTAGGCTCCCGCCATCACTGTCTGCAGAGCAACATTACGACAACATAGCTGTATGACTTCTAACAGTACCAATCAATACAATGTTGACGATACATACAGTCAATGTAACTTTAAAAATAGACTGCAGTTAACAACATAGTCTACTGCGTTAATAGTCTCATATCCGCCTCCTGAGTGGCACAGTGGTCTAAGGCACTGCATCACAGTGCTAGCTGTGCCACTACAGATTCTGGGTTTGAGTCCAGGATCTGTTGCCGCTGGCCGTGACTGGGAGACCCATGGGGCGGTGCACAACTGGCCCAGTGTCATACGGACTAGGGGAGGGTTTGGCAGGGAGGGATGTCCTTGTTCCATCGTGCACTAGTGACTCGTGTGGCGTGCCGGGCGCAATGCACGCTGACACGGTTGCCAGGTGTACTGTGTTTCCTCTGACACATTGGTGCGGCTGGCTTCTGGGTTAAGTGGGCGTTGTGTCAAGAAGCAGTGTGGTTGGTTGGGTCGTGTTTCGAAGGACGCAGGGCTCTTGACCTTCGCCTCTCCTGAGTCCGTACGGGAGTTGCAGCGATGAGACAAGACTAACTACCAAATGGATACCACGAAAAATAAATCATCATCTCATATCAAAGGAGGTTTGACAAAGTTCAACAGTGAAAGAAAGAAAATGAAAATCAGCCATTTTCAGGATCTAATTTCTAAATCCATTTCAAACCTGCATACAACGTCTAATGCAGGGTTTCCCAAACTTGGTCCTCGGGACCCCAAGGAGTTCACGTTTTGGTTTTTGACCTAGCATTACACCGCTAATTCAAATGATCAACTAATCATCAAGCTTTTATCATTTGAGTCAGCTGTGTAGTGTTCGGGTAAAAACCAAAACTTGCACCCTAGGGGTCCCGAGGACCGAGTTTGGGAAACGCTGGTCTAATGTGTTCATCGAAGATAGAATGTCAATAAAGGACTGGGAGTGTTGAGTGTTTGGTAACAACACTGTTGCATGGACGTACCAGGATGGGAACCCAGTAATAGTTGAGCATCTCGGCCTGGAACGTGTCGCCAGGCAGGCGGATTTGTCCAGAGAAGAAGAAGAAAGCCAACACACCTGATAAAACAGACAGGTCAGGATCATTATATCAGTCATACTTCCTTATGGAAGGAAAACAAGATGCTGATAATAAACAACTACTGAAGATAAAATGGCCAACACCATAGTTACAGTACTATGCCTTACACTTTTTAATGTGTATGAAGATTCTTATAATATCAGAAGTCCAGTAGTTCATACACAATATATTTAACACAGTACTCATTTAGCCTGAAATCCAGTCTGTTTGTGTTTATTATTTAACTAGGCAAGTCAGTTAAGAACAAATTCTTATTTACAATGGCCTACTCCGGCCAAACCCAGACAACACTGGGCCAATTACAAGGTGCCCTATGGGACTCCCAAACACAGCCAGATGTGACAGAGCCTGGATTTGAACCAGGTACTATAGTGACACCTCTTGCACTGAGATGCAGTGCCTTAGACCGACTCACCACTCATAGTAACAAGTTTGGCATGACAAGGACTGGCAAGTAGAGGAATGTTGGCAGAAACAGACTGGATTTCAGGCTGCTATTCATACTTAAAGTTCAAACAAATGTGAGTTCATGTAAACTTCTCTTACCAACTAATGCCACCACTAGTAGTTTGCCAAAGAATATGAGCATGTCTGTCACTCTGTCCAGTAGCACCACCCTGTGGACAACAAGAGGATGACACATTAAATAATCTTGACAACCTGGAAGCATCTTACATAGAAACCAATATCAATGTCTTTGACTATATTGGAACAAAATAAAAAATAAAAATAAAAGAGTGAGCAGAAGATCGACCAACCAAATAAACCCAGTCTTACCTTCCGATGTTCCTCATCAACAGACTGTATGCATTTTTGGCTGACACACAGAAGCTCTCCCCGTAGATGGCGATCTATCAGCCATTCAGAATGATGCATTACTGACGAGTATGAACTGCATGTTCCTACACCAAGAATAAATGACCAACTGAGCTAGAAGAGGTGCCTGGATGCTAATGGCTGCTAAAAGGAATGCCAGACAGTGACAGACAGTCATGTGACTGACCATGATATAAGCGTTCCTGTTGAGGATCTTCAGGAAGTATTCCAGACACCAGAAGCAGCATCTGAGACAGTTTAACAGGAACCGACCACAGGCACTCTGAGAACCTGGAGACACATCACAACATGGGATTCCCTTTAGTCAATGACTGGGGAATCATACAGTCACATCAACAGGATGTTCCCTTTAGTCAATGACTGGGGAATCATACAGTCACATCAACAGGATGTTCCCTTTAGTCAATGACTGGGGAATCATACAGTCACATCAACAGGATGTTCCCTTTAGTCAATGACTGGGGAATCATACAGTCACATCAACAGGATGTTCCCTTTAGTCAATGACTGGGGAATCATACAGTCACATCAACAGGATGTTCCCTTTAGTCAATGACTGGGGAATCATACAGTCACATCAACAGGATGTTCCCTTTAGTCAATGACTGGGGAATCATACAGTCACATCAACAGGATGTTCCCTTTAGTCAATGACTGGGGAATCATACAGTCACATCAACAGGATGTTCCCTTTAGTCAATGACTGGGGAATCATACAGTCACATCAACAGGATGTTCCCTTTAGTCAATGACTGGGGAATCATACAGTCACATCAACAGGATGTTCCCTTTAGTCAATGACTGTTCTGCCTGCGGCTATGGAACCCTGACCTGTTCACCGGACGTGCTTGTTGCACCCTCGACAACTACTATGATTATTATTATTTGACCATACTGGTCATTTATGAACATTTTAACATCTTGCCCATGTTCTGTTATAATATCCACCCGGCACAGCCAGAAGAGGACTGGCCACCCCTCATAGCCTGGTTCCTCTCTAGGTTTCTTCCTAGGTTTTTGGCCTTTCTAGGGAGTTTTTCCTAGGGAGTTTTTCCTAGCCACCGTGCTTCTTTCACATGCATTGCTTGCTGTTTGGGGTTTTAGGCTGGGTTTCTGTACAGCACTTTGAGATATCAGCTGATGTACGAAGGGCTATATAAATACATTTGATTTTAAATTTGATTTGATAAAACCACATCTATTTGTGCATACTAGTGGATGACAATGAAGCTGTGTGTGTGTGTGTGTGTGTGTGTGTGTGTGTGTGTGTGTGTGTGTGTGTGTGTGTGTGTGTGTGTGTGTGTGTGTGTGTGTGTGTGTGTGTGTGTGTGTGTGTGTGTGTGTGTGTGTGTGTGTGTGTGTGTGTGTGTGTGTGTGTGTGTGTGGCCTTACCCCTGGTCTTACGGTTCAGGTACTCCAGCATCAACCTGACTAGCTGGAAGCAGGTGAGGAGGACGGCTCCAAATGCCAGAGAGCCCACATGGTACCTTCCAGGAATGGAAGAAATAAACACATTTCATAATCAACTCCACATCAACACACAAGCAGAACCCAACGTCTGCTACTGAAATACACCACATTAGACGCAGTCTAAAAAGATATGACATGAAATATCTCTTCACACTGACCCATCATTATGCTTAGCTTATCTACTACAACTAGTGCCCTCATATTCAAGAGAGGTAAGCTTTGTGGTATTTTGGTATTTTATTAGGATCCCCATTAGCTGTTGCAAAAGCAGCAGCTACTCTTCCTGGGGTCCACACAAAACATGAAATATAAAGCAGAATGACATAATACAGAACAGCAATAGACAAGAACAGCTCAAAGGCAGAACTACATACATTTAAAAAAAGGCACATGTAGCCTATATATCAATACAGACACACAAACTATCTAGGTCAAATAGGGGAGAGGTGTTGTGCCGTGAGGTGTTGCTTTATCTGTTTTTTGAAACCAGGTTTGCTGTTTATTTGAGCAATATGAGATGGAAGGAAGTTCCATGCAATAAGGGCTCTATATAATACTGTATGCTTTCTTGAATTTGTTCTGGATTTGGGGACTGTGAAAAGACCCCTGGTAGCATGTCCGATGGGATAAGTGTGTGTGTCAGAGCTGTGTGGATTAAGGCACATTCCTATGTCCCCACCCACAGAAACCCTTAGTCCCTCATGTCTTACTGTAGAGTGCGTATGAAGCACTGGGACAGGGCGAAGGGTGAGATTTCTGCAGGCTTGCTGAAGGCCCAGTAGTATGAAGCGAAGGTCCCAGCCAGGGTACATTGGCCCAGGGCGATGACAAAGTTCACACACCACAGGAAGGCAAAGATGTTGAAGACCTGCAGGTAAACCAGGTTCTGCTGGAACAGGCCTGTGTCATCGTACCTGAAGAAGATGCAGCGCACCGACGGGCAGTATGGGTAGGCCGAGGAGTTGAAGGTCTGGGTAGGGAGAGGAGAGGACAGGAGAGGAGAGGAGGAAAGAAATATGAGACAAGTGGGAGGCAGTGTTTCCCCTAGTTTACGTAATTTCAAGGTGGGTTGCAAACATGGGGTTCTGACAGAATAATTTGTCAATTGAAACCAATAGCAGCCAAGCCATCTACCTGTGGCTTGCAGGTCTCAGAGCCGTTGATGCGACTACACTGATCTACAGAGGGGTCGCTAAGAGACACCACTCTGTAGAGAGGGGCCCCTGATGTGACCAAGTATCTGTGGGGAGCCTCGAGTCAAGGACCCAACCAAACTAAAGGCAAAAACCAGGGGTTGGAAACAAAATGATTTTCAATCGTTTCGTTCTGAAGAGAACCATAATTGTTTTTGTTTCCGTTCCGCTGTTCCGACCAGGAAACAAAAGTTCTGAATCGGTTCGAACCAAAGAAAAGTCATTGTTTATATCGTTCATTTCTGTTCCTTTTTAAACCTCTGAAATGTTTGTTTTTTTACATTTAGCTCGACTTTACATGACTTCACCAATCAGTGTGGATAGAGCAGCTTGCTATGGAGCGGACAACCTATTTACATGACTTCACCAATCAGTGTGGATAGAGCAGCTTGCTATGGAGCGGACAACCTATTTACATGACTTCACCAATCAGTGTGGATAGAGCAGCTTGCTATGGAGCGGACAAGCTATTTACATGACTTCACCAATCAGTGTGGATAGAGCAGCTTTCTATGGAGCGGACAAGCTATTTACATGACTTCACCAATCAGTGTGGATAGAGCAGCTTGCTATGGAGCGGACAACCTATTTACATGACTTCACCAATCAGTGTGGATAGAGCAGCTTGCTATGGAGCGGACAAGCTATTTACATGACTTCACCAATCAGTGTGGATAGAGCAGCTTTCTATGGAGCGGACAAGCTATTTACATGACTTCACCAATCAGTGTGGATAGAGCAGCTTGCTATGGAGCGGACAACCTATTTACATGACTTCACCAATCAGTGTGGATAGAGCAGCTTGCTATGGAGCGGACAAGCTATTTACATGACTTCACCAATCAGTGTGGATAGAGCAGCTTGCTATGGAGCGGACAACCTATTTACATGACTTCAACAATCAGTGTGGATAGAGCAGCGTGCTATGGAGCGGACAAGCTATTTACATGACTTCACCAATCAGTGTGGATAGAGCAGCTTGCTATGGAGCGGGAAACCTATTTACATGCATTGGACAGACAAGTGTAGGGCGCGAGATGCGACTGAAATTTTGCGGGTGGGAGGAGAGTGAGAGAGGGTGGAGGAGGAGTCTTGGCTTGAGGCTTGGCTTGAAGCACTGGGCATCTTGCTGTTATGACATGCATTATCTGAATTAGGCCCACAGAATTGTACCTACGGAGGAACGGCTTCTATGAAGGAACTTTGAATGTCTTTGAACTTGAGAAGTTGGCTTAACGATGGACCACAAGCTTGGGTGTGCAGAGCAGCACCAGAATTAAAATGAATCCAATGTGAAATGTGTTAACAATAGTATCTGAAAAGGTTAATCCATTCCTCTGCGCTAAAAAGTCTCTCTCCCCAACTTCTGAATCACGCTTGTAACATCAGAAGGCTACAATAGACTATACTTCGAAGGGGAGGGGCTACAGTAGACTATACTTCGAAGGGGGAGGGGCTACAGTAGACTATACTTCGAAGGGGAGGGGCTACAGTAGACTATACTTCGAAGGGGGAGGGGCTACAGTAGACTATACTTCGAAGGGGAGGGGCTACAGTAGACTATACTTCGAAGGGGAGGGGCTACAGTAGACTATACTTCGAAGGGGAGGGGCTACAGTAGACTATACTTCGGAGGCGAAGGGGGAGGAGGAGGTAGCCTACACACTCACACACACACTGGTAAAGATTTTCAGTTGGCAGGCAGACACTGGAATACGTTTCTGAGTGACAGACACGCTTTGCATAGGCGCTTTGTTGCGTTTTTTTGTGGGACTGTAAAAAAATGCCTGGAACCTAAAAGAACGTTATTAACCGGTTCCCATGCTTTTAAAATAACGGTTCTGTTCCAGAACAGTATAGGTCACTTTCGTTCCAGATTCTCTTTCTGTTCCTCTAAAAATGTTGTTCTTTTCTCATTTTCTGTTCTGTTCCAAACCCTGGCTAAAACACACATGACAAAATAAGCAGTAAAAATAACCGTTTAGCTTATGCATTAGAAAGCATTGAAAATGGAAACCCCATGTATGATGGGCCAAAGGATACAGGGAGGTCATTCCCCAGTAGGCCACACACACCACCAGCAGAACAAAGGTAAACAGAGGGTAGAGCAGGGTTGACATCAGGTAACCCACCACCCTGCAGACAGAACACACACATTACACCTCATTTCATAGAGGATAAAACACTAAGAAATACAATAAATCGAATCTGAGGCAATGTCCGACCTGCTGGACTCCTCCATGAGAGAAACAGCGACAGAGAGTCTCCTCCTGAGACAACTAAGCACCAGAATCAAAATGGACTCCCACACGCACAGGATGATCACTGATGAAAGAAAGAAAGTGTTTTTTATTGAGCTGGCCAGGTTCTCCTTGTAAAAGAGGTCTTCTGACCTCAATGGGACATCCTGGATAAAAAAGGTTAAATTAAATAAGTAGAAACATATGCCGATCTTTGACTAACGAGCACCAAAACAATATAGGCCCAATATACAACCCATAGACGTTACATAATGACCAAACTCACAGGAAGCAAGCCAGGTCTCTTTGACTACCGAGCACCAAAACAATATAGGACACAGGAGGCTGGTGGCACCTTCATTGGGGAGGATGGGATTGTGGTAATGGATGGAGCGGAATAAGTGGAATGTTATATAACACAGGGTTTCCATGTGCTTGATGCCATTCCATTGGCTCTGTTCCAGATACTATTATGAGCTGTCCTCCCCTCTCAGCCTCCACTGATATAGGCCCAATATACAACCCATAGACAGTACATAATGACCAAACTCACAGAAAGCAAGCCAGGTCTCTTTGACTTGAAGGTAGACTGAGATATTTGTATTGAAGCTTAGATCACCGAACTTCAATTTAGAAGTGCTGAAATGGTAGTATTCTGAGTAGCAGTGCCATATTCCTGGGGAGGAGAAGAACCCATTACGCAAATTCAGTCATAATTCTAGATTTAACAGAAAACCAAATAAGGCTAGTATGTGAGTGTAAAATAGTGATCGCTAGATACAAAAGATTGGCCCTTGTCTTTCTTGCAGGCAGGCAGGCAGGCAGGCAGGCAGGCAGGCAGGCAGGCAGGCAGGCAGGCAGGCAGGCAGGCAGGCAGGCAGGCAGGCAGACAGACAGACAGACAGACAGACCACTTTATCCCTACATATGATCCACATAATCTAGTCCAGGCCAGGCTGTAGGGCTGTATGAGCCAGACTTACCATAGCCTCCCACCACCAGAAGTCCCACCATGAGAATCCAGACCAGGACAATGGCCAGGTACCTCAGCAGCAACAGGAACACCACACTGACTAGCAGAGCCAGCATCAGACCACTGCAAACACAGCACGCAGCAAACTGTTGGAGAGCAGCTGAGGCATGGTATGGGCATGCTAAACACTCTGACTGACTGGCTTTAGTGTTGGTTGGTTGACAAGCAACTGTCCAGAGCAACCACCAGACCACTACAAACAAGGAGACATCCAATGTCTATACTGACATACCCCTTCTAATACATGGTCAACACATTGGTCAACACGGTCAACACATACTAAGTGGTAGGATAATGAGACAGCTCAGGCACGGTCAACACATACTAAGTGGTAGGATAATGTGGATATTGGAACAGAGACAGCTCAGGCATGGTATAGGCATACAGTGTAAAACACCAGTGGACTAGTTGGTGCTGGTAGACTGACAAGATTTAGTGTTGGTTGGTTAACTAGCGTTAGTACCGGTTGGCTGTTGCCGGTTGACACGGCCGGTAGCCTAGCGGTTAAGAGCCGACTAGGGGAAAATCTGACGCTGTTCCCTTGAGCATGACACTTAACCCTAATTGCTCCTGTAAGTCACTCTGGATAATTGTCTGCTAAATGATTCAAATGTACAAATGTTGACAAGCATTTGTATTGGTTAGTTGAAAAGCAATTGCCAGGCTAATAGGTTGGCTGTGAACAAGACACTCTGGTGGATCAGTAAGGATATAGACACTATGGTGGATCAGTGAGGATATAGACACTATGGTGGAAAGGTGAGGATATAGACACTCTGGTGGATCAGTGAGGATATAGACACTCTGGTGGATCAGTAAGGATATAGACACTATGGTGGATCAGTAAGGATATAGACACTATGGTGGATCAGTAAGGATATAAACACTATGGTGGATCAGTAAGGATATAGACACTATGGTGGATCAGTAAGGATACAGACAATATGGTGGATCAGTAAGGATACAGACACTCTGGTGGATCAGTGAGGATATAGACACTCTGGTGGATCAGTAAGGATATAGACACTATGGTGGATCAGTGAGGATATAGACACTATGGTGGATCAGTAAGGATATAGACACTCTGGTGGATCAGTGAGGATATCAGACGCCTATGGTGGATCAGTAAGGATATAGACACTATGGTGGATCAGTAAGGATATAGACACTATGGTGGATCAGTGAGGATATAGACACTATGGTGGATCAGTGAGGATATAGACACTCTGGTGGATCAGTAAGGATATAGACACTATGGTGGATCAGTGAGGATATAGACACTATGGTGGATCAGTAAGGGTATAGACACTATGGTGGATCAGTAAGGATATAGACACTATGGTGGATCATTGAGGATATAGACACTCTGGTGGATCAGTGAGGATATAGACACTCTGGTGGATCAGTAAGGATATAGACACTCTGGTGGATCAGTGAGAATATAGACACTATGGTGGATCAGTGAGGATATAGACACTATGGTGGATCAGTGAGGATATAGACACTATGGTGGATCTGTAAGGATATAGACGCTATGGTGGATCAGTGAGGATATAGACACTCGGGTGGATCAGTAAGGATATAGACACTATGGTGGATCAGTAAGGATATGGACACTATGGTGGATCAGTAAGGATATAGACACTATGGTGGATCAGTAAGGATATAGACACTCGGGTGGATCAGTAAAGATATAGACACTATGGTGGATCAGTAAGGATATGGACACTATGGTGGATCAGTGAGGATATAGACACTCTGGTGGATCAGTAAGGATATAGACACTATGGTGGATCAGTAAGGATATGGACACTATGGTGGATCAGTGAGGATATAGACACGCGGGTGGATCAGTAAGGATATAGACACTATGGTGGATCAGTAAGGATATGGACACTATGGTGGATCAGTAAGGATATAGACACTATGGTGGATCAGTGAGGATATAGACACTATGGTGGATCATTAAGGATATGGACACTATGGTGGATCAGTAAGGATATAGACACTGGTGGATCAGTAAGGATATAGACACTATGGTGGATCAGTAAGGATATAGACACTATGGTGGATCAGTGAGGATATAGACACTATGGTGGATCAGTAAGGATATAGACACTATGGTGGATCAGTAAGGATATAGACACTATGGTGGATCAGTAAGGATATAGACACTATGGTGGATCAGTGAGGATATAGACACTATGGTGGATTAGTGAGGATATAGACACTATGGTGGATCAGTAAGGATATAGACACTATGGTGGATCAGGAAGGATATAGACACTCTGGTGGATCAGTGAGGATATGGACACTATGGTGGATCAGTAAGGATATAGACACTATGGTGGATCAGTAAGGATATGGACACTATGGTGGATCAGTAAGGATATAGACACTATGGTGGATCAGTGAGGATATAGACACTATGGTGGATCAGTAAGGATATAGACACTATGGTGGATCAGTAAGGATATAGACACTATGGTGGATCAGTGAGGATATAGACGCTATGGTGGATCAGTAAGGATATTGACACTATGGTGGATCAGTAAGGATATGGACACTATGGTGGATCAGTAAGGATATAGACACTATGGTGGATCAGTAAGGACATAGACACTATGGTGGATCAGTGAGGATATAGACACTATGGTGGATCAGTGAGGATATGGACACTATGGTGGATCAGTAAGGATATAGACACTATGGTGGATCAGTGAGGATATAGACACTCTGGTGGATCAGTAAGGATATAGACACTATGGTGGATCAGTAAGGATATAGACACTATGGTGGATCAGTAAGGATATAGACACTATGGTGGATCAGGAAGGATATAGACACTCTGGTGGATCAGTGAGGATATGGACACTATGGTGGATCAGTAAGGATATAGACACTCTGGTGGATCAGTGAGGATATAGACACTCTGGTGGATCAGTAAGGATATAGACACTATGGTGGATCAGTAAGGATATGGACACTATGGTGGATCAGTAAGGATATAGACACTATGGTGGATCAGTAAGGATATAGACACTATGGTGGATCAGTGAGGATATAGACACTATGGTGGATCAGTAAGGATATGGACACTATGGTGGATCAGTAAGGATATAGACACTATGGTGGATCAGTAAGGATATAGACACTATGGTGGATCAGTAAGGATATAGACACTATGGTGGATCAGTAAGGATATAGACACTATGGTGGATCAGTGAGGATATAGACACTATGGTGGATCAGTGAGGATATAGACACTATGGTGGATCAGTAAGGATATAGACACTATGGTGGATCAGTAAGGATATGGACACTATGGTGGATCAGTAAGGATATGGACACTATGGTGGATCAGTAAGGATATGGACACTATGGTGGATCAGTGAGGATATAGACACTATGGTGGATCAGTAAGGATATGGACACTATGGTGGATCAGTAAGGATATGGACACTATGGTGGATCAGTGAGGATATAGACACTATGGTGGATCAGTAAGGATATGGACACTATGGTGGATCAGTAAGGATATGGACACTATGGTGGATCAGTAAGGATATGGACACTATGGTGGATCAGGAAGGATATAGACACTCTGGTGGATCAGTGAGGATATGGACACTATGGTGGATCAGTAAGGATATAGACACTATGGTGGATCAGTAAGGATATGGACACTATGGTGGATCAGTAAGGATATAGACACTATGGTGGATCAGTGAGGATATAGACACTATGGTGGATCAGTAAGGATATAGACACTATGGTGGATCAGTAAGGATATAGACACTATGGTGGATCAGTGAGGATATAGACGCTATGGTGGATCAGTAAGGATATTGACACTATGGTGGATCAGTAAGGATATGGACACTATGGTGGATCAGTAAGGATATAGACACTATGGTGGATCAGTAAGGACATAGACACTATGGTGGATCAGTGAGGATATAGACACTATGGTGGATCAGTGAGGATATGGACACTATGGTGGATCAGTAAGGATATAGACACTATGGTGGATCAGTGAGGATATAGACACTCTGGTGGATCAGTAAGGATATAGACACTATGGTGGATCAGTAAGGATATAGACACTATGGTGGATCAGTAAGGATATAGACACTATGGTGGATCAGGAAGGATATAGACACTCTGGTGGATCAGTGAGGATATGGACACTATGGTGGATCAGTAAGGATATAGACACTCTGGTGGATCAGTGAGGATATAGACACTCTGGTGGATCAGTAAGGATATAGACACTATGGTGGATCAGTAAGGATATGGACACTATGGTGGATCAGTAAGGATATAGACACTATGGTGGATCAGTAAGGATATAGACACTATGGTGGATCAGTGAGGATATAGACACTATGGTGGATCAGTAAGGATATGGACACTATGGTGGATCAGTAAGGATATAGACACTATGGTGGATCAGTAAGGATATAGACACTATGGTGGATCAGTAAGGATATAGACACTATGGTGGATCAGTAAGGATATAGACACTATGGTGGATCAGTGAGGATATAGACACTATGGTGGATCAGTGAGGATATAGACACTATGGTGGATCAGTAAGGATATAGACACTATGGTGGATCAGTAAGGATATGGACACTATGGTGGATCAGTAAGGATATGGACACTATGGTGGATCAGTAAGGATATGGACACTATGGTGGATCAGTGAGGATATAGACACTATGGTGGATCAGTAAGGATATGGACACTATGGTGGATCAGTAAGGATATGGACACTATGGTGGATCAGTGAGGATATAGACACTATGGTGGATCAGTAAGGATATGGACACTATGGTGGATCAGTAAGGATATGGACACTATGGTGGATCAGTAAGGATATGGACACTATGGTGGATCAGTAAGGATGTTGTGTATTTGTATTTATTATGGATCCACATTAGTTCCTGCCAAGGCAGCAGCTACTCTTCCTGGGTTCCAGCAAAAATTAAGGCAGTAACATACCATTTTTAAACATTCAAATAGATTTTAGAACAGATTTCACAATACATGAATTGTGTACCCTCAGACCACTACTCAACTACAGTACAACACAATCCAGGTATACATGTGTGTATAGTGTGTATGTTATGTGTGTTTGTATGTGTGTGGTTGTACCTGTGTGTGTGACTCTTCACTGTCCTTGCTGTTACATAAGGTGTATTTTTATCTGTTTTTTAAAATCAGATTGTACTGCTTGCGTGAGTTCCTTGATGTGGAATAGAGTTCCATGTAACCATGGCTCTATGTAGTACCGTGGCTCTATGTAGTACCAGGGCTCTATATAGTACCAGGGCTCTATGTAGTACCAGGGCTCTATGTAGTACCGTGGCTCTATGTAGTACTATGGCTCTATGTAGTACCAGGGCTCTATATAGTACCAGGGCTCTATGTAGTACCATGGCTCTATATAGTACTGTGGCTCTATGTAGTACCATGGCTCTATATAGTACCATGGCTCTATGTAGTACCATGGCTCTATGTAGTACCGTGGCTCTATGTAGTACCGTGGCTCTATGTAGTACCATGGCTCTATGTAGTACTATGGCTCTATATAGTACCATGGCTCTATGTAGTACCAGGGCTCTATGTAGTACCATGTCTCTATGTAGTACTATGGCTCTATATAGTACCATGGCTCTATATAGTACCAGGGCTCTATGTAGTACCAGGGCTCTATGTAGTACCAGTGTTCTATGTAGAACCAGGGCTCTATGTAGTACCATGGCTCTATGTAGTACCATGGCTCTATGTAGTACCAGGGCTCTATGTAGTACCAGTGTTCTATGTAGTACCAGGGCTCTATGTAGTACTATGGCTCTATGTAGTACTATGGCTCTATGTAGTACTGTGCGCCCACTGTGAGATAGTTGGAAGCTCAGACTTACAGTAAGATCCAGTACCAGGAGGAGGCAAAGTCCTCAAAGATCCTCACTCCTATGGCCTTTCTGTTGAAGCCTGATATCAGTGAGCTGGAATAATGGAAAGATATAGTAGGTTAGGGGACAGTGATGATCTGTTTAGCTATACATAGGCTCTGTCCAAAATGGCACCCTATTCCCTATGGGCCCTGGTCAAAAGTAGTGTACTACAAAGGGAATAGTGCCATTTGGGACACGTCCATATAGTATCCACAGGAGAATGTTAGTTCAATGGATGAATGATAACCCCATGGCGCCTCTGATGCTGTTGACTGTCTCGTTGACGGAGGCCATTCCGGGCAGAGTGAAGTTGGAAGGAGCACTGTTGAGAGCATGTAGACTGGGCAAACACCTCCCCAGAGCTGTAGTGATTCAAACGGCAACATAGGGAAGGGTAGAGAGAGGAAAAGGTTCAGAGTGGATTCACCTCAGTTTCCTGCTGTTTCACTTCATCCTCTGTACCATGATTATGTAGACATTATTTTTATTTTATTTAACCTTTATTTAACTATTCTTTAATGTAGACATTAACAGTCCTGTCAGTAGATGTGAGGATGGATGCCATGTTAAACTACTTCACCTGATTTACTTGGAACAAGGAAGGATGGACAAAGTTCTGCATCAAGGATCTCTTGGACAGTCTGAAAGAGAGTACAGGACCAAACATGACTAGAAGGATGGCCAATATACAGAAGCATTGTATAACAGACACACTCATGTAGAAACAACATCTGTTTCTAATCAATGTCTCAAATTAAAATGTTTTCCAATCAACCAAACCCTTTAACTCAGAATGAAACACAGACCTAGGCTACACTGTAATGTAGCTATGCTTGACAGAATGCTTGGGACTAATGGTCCCACACACCCAGTTCCAGTCTCTATAAGCACATTGATAACAGTGTAAAATGCCCTGTACCCAGGTGGTGGTAGTCAGGTTGAGGCTGTGGTCACAGTACTGCTGATGGAAGAAGTCTTTGGGATTGGCGTCGGGGTCGTAGGCAGCAGCAGACAGCATCCAGAAGTGAGACGGACACTTAGGGACACACACCTGCAGAGGAAGGGACAGAGAGATGGGAGGCACCAGACATTAGTGTACGGCAAACCTTGATTTCCCGCAGTCTCACATTTGACTTATCACAAGTAAGGAAAGTGTGAGTGAAACCACAAAGAGAGAAAGGGAGTCAAATCTCAACTGAAACCCTAGTCCCCAAATGACGTGGCCCCAAACTGTTGACTATTACATTAGATAGTATGTGTCCTAAGCTGTATGTTGTACCCTATGCATTATGTCCTATCTGTTATGTCATATGTCCTTCGTGACTCTGGTCAAATGGACGGGGACAGGTAGGATGTGATTGTACAGATACAGTTGGTCTGACCTGTGTGGTGGGACACTGTACGCCTGCGAGTGCTGCTGCCACCATCTTGGTGGTCGTGGCACACTTCAGTATGTCCACATAGATCATCCTGGGCTGGTCTCTGACAAGACAGAGTTAAAAACAAAGACTGAGTTGTCTCACATGATCTCTTTCAGACACTCAATGAGTTAGCATACTAGGTAGACATACAGCAACACAGGACCTATAACTATGGTAGACATAACATAGGACCTATAGCTAGGCTACTCACCTATTCATCCCCACTCCACAGAACATTCCGGTGGAGTTCCTGGGGAAGAGAACATGGCGAGGGTCTCCAAACAACCAGGCTGATGGAGGGAGAGAGAAAGGACCAGAGGAAATCATATCACACACTTCCATGACAGGGGTTTAATTTTGAGTTCCTGTGAACTTTCACAGTGGTTCGGTCGATGTAGCTAGGCCTACTGTGATGTACACTAAAAAGATGGCCGAACAGTATACAGGGGAATCGTCTCTCTCATTGTCATGTTCACATTGACAATCAGATACTGACTTTTTAGATGAGCAAGATATAAAACAGATATCATATGATAACAGTCATGTCATCTTCAAATGATGATGAAGACGTCCCTACCCAGAACTCCCATGACCATGTAACCAGCTATGACAGCCAAGAACAGTATGCAGCAGATCAGATCTGTGCAGCTCCTGAAACAACACAAAGAAATTAAATCAGCTGATTCATATGCTTGAACAAGGTGGACTTCATCCACATGACAGCTAGCTAGCATGTCCGCATTCAAAAGAGTTGTACACAAATCTAAGATGTAATGTGAGTGTGATTTTGGATGTGTGCTTCTGCATATGCTGTGATTTTAGCTGTGCTTTTTTTATCTATGCTAATAAAAAATTAAAACGGTATGTATATGTCCCAAATTTCAACCTATACAGACCCTCGACAAAGTTACTTCCCTAGCGTAGGGAATAGGTTGCTATTTCGGATGCAAACCGTAAATAGGCCAAATGGAAATCGAGATTGAATGAAAGCAAACAACCAATGATGAGCCTGCACAAACCTTTTTCGTACTGGTCCACTAAAGAATGGATCATAGGGAGCGGCATAGCCTAAAATAAAAGAGGACAAATTAAGCACACAGGGTTCTTTCAGACAGAAAATTGTTCAAAGGACTTTTGCAGCAACTTTTCACTGTTGATGTAGGTCTACTGTAACTGCAAAAACGAGAAGACCAACAACATCGGCTTTGATTTGACAAAAGTATTTCACATATTGACAGGGGTGTAAAGTACTTATGTAAAAAACAAGAACATGGTGCAATATGGTTTGCTTAACACAAGGAATTTTAAAAGTATGGTATTTTACTCAAGTATGACAGTTGGGTACTTTTTCCAACACTGAATATTGATTAGTGAATGCCTATACTGAAATTGTTGAGATGGTTGGAATAACTCACCCTTCTCTTCCGCCCTTTTACTGGTTCCTTTCATTTTCATGACCTGGCGCCGAAGAAACGGACCGTTTGACTGGAAATGGTCGCGCACGGGTTTACGTTCAAGGCCCAGTTTAGCTTTGTTCAATCCGAACATCTGGACGTCTTTCCCGGTTGATAAACGGTGACGTCATATAGGTACCTGTACAACCGTAGCCAACAGCGCGACCCTGTCATTATGACATACATTTTGGAATGTTGCTGTATGATCGGCAGGGAAACAGTTGAACTCGTGGCCCCATTCAAACATGTAGCCTCCTCCTGCTATGCTGATTTCATTCAATAAATCAATCAATGAGCAGGCTGAAGAAGAAAAAAAAATCAAATAAATGTAATATGGGAGAATAGTAAGATATTCTTTACAGTCATGGAATTTATATAACATCCTTTTGGTGAGAAATGCCATAATTTTCTGCATGGTTTATCTCAGTTCTTTAATTTTTCACTTCATACAGTCTTGTGTTTGTTGGCTAGTTTATAAAACATAAGATTTAAAATAGAACTGAATGGAAAGGGGAAGAGCAAAAAAAAGTAGGCCTACATGGTTGAAAAATACCACGGCAGTATGGCTGGTATTTCTAGAAGTTGGTGAAAAAAGAGATGAGTGAGAACTTGTAATTTCCTGAATGACAACACATACTGTCAAAAGGACCTTGAGAGAAAGAAGAAAATCACAAGACAGAGAGATGTGTCTGTACTTAAAACTGTGTCTCTGCATGCTTTTACAGGCTTTTCTTGGACTCCAGTCATCAGGTAAATGAGATTCCTTTAACATTAGATTTTATTTAAACATATTTTAAATCAAATATTTGATTCCCTATTGATTTTGTTATGAGAAGTGTTGTAATACTTGCTTCTACTCTATTCAAAAGACCATAGGCCCACAAGAATCTTTGCTTCAGTTGGAGACAGTGTGTGTTTACCATGTGGTACATCCAACATCAATTCCTGCTCCTCTGTTACCTGGAGTATAGTGAAAGATGGGTTTCATAACCAATTAGTACTATCAGGCAAGGTGAAAGCGGATGGTCCAAACTCAGGAAGAGCCAGTCGACTGAAAGTGGAACATGACTGCTCTCTACATATTCAACCTCTTGAAATAGATGATGGAAGAGTTTACACCTGTGAAGATGGGGCTACCAGTTCAAGTGTTTCTCTTCAGCTTCTCAACAGTATGTTAACATTTATGATCAACCTAAAATTGTCAATTTTTATACACACTATTTCTGAGTGAGTGTTGTCACCATAGATTTTTTTTTTTACCAGTTACCCTGGCAACAGACACCAATACAGCACCAGCGATGGATATCAAGCTCCAATGTTACCTGAATATATTCTCAGGCCTTGTCCCACAATGCAACCATAGTGAAATAAAGCTGAATTGGCTGAATGAGGCCAATACAGTGCTACAGGGAGAGAGATTTCAAACCAAACGTTCATCTGCTTGCTTTTCTACGCTGACCATCCGAGGTGTCAGGAAGACAGACCATCACAGGAAGTGGCGGTGTCAACTGATTGAAGGAGAGGTTGTGAAGACATCCCTCAGCTATACCACAGAAATTACAGGTACTTTTGGAACTATGTATTATTGCATCATATTTGCGTTAACACAGTAGTATATTGCAACCAAATTCCCCTTCCTTCTCTCTATCGCTCTCTCCCTCTTTTTCAGGAGGTATAGAGGAAGTATTTGTCGCAGTGGGTGAGTCAGTATCACTTCCCTGTGTCACCCACTCCTCTCTCGAGGTGGGCAGCAGATTCCAGTGGACTCTGGGTCAAAGGTCACTGTCCAGTCTGTCTCGGTCAGGCGAGGTCTTAGCTGGAACTCAGGGTCACCTCCCTGCATCTCACATCAGCCAAGACGGGTCTTTGGTCATCAGCAATGTGAAAACACTGCATTCTGGGCTCTACAACTGCTCGCAACAGAACAGAATCCTACTACACACTCTGGATGGTGAGTATCAATGGGTTGTATCATTGAGACATAAATAAGTGCCTTACACTATGTATAAACTTAGTAAATTAGGGTAACGGCACAAAGTACATCACTGCTTTGTCCTAATATCAAGTAGATCTTGTTGTTCTACTCAGTATCTGCAGAGTATGCTACCACAGGCGGAAACAATCTCACCCTGACCTGCTCACTCACCTGTGTGGAAGATTGTGGAGACTTCAATTTATCCTGGATTCACAGTGGCCAGGATGGGTTGAAGAGTGGCCCTATAGGACATAACACCCTCATCTCCAAACTCTTCCTCCCTGACCGCCAGGGCACAGAGAAGATAGCCTGTGCCGTGCTCAGAGAGGGGGTTGAAATGGCTGTAAAGGAGTGGACCATCCAGAGAGGTAAGACTTTTGAAAGTAGTTTGGAACAATGCATAGCCATGATCTGTGTTGAGGCTGTATTCTGTCATTACTGTGATGTTGTGATAAGGTATTGAGTTGTAATACAGTATCTGTGACTTGATACATCTTTGTAAATAGGTCATGTTCTACCTGCAGTGGTATGGTCAGTCCTTCTGCTGCTGCTGCTCTGTGCTGTTGGAGGGGGCGTGTATTGGAAGAGGCAGGGCAAGGGAAGTGCCACTGGTACGTGTTCACTGGTTAGATTGTGTGTTACAAAACTGCAATTTGGATGTTGCATCCTTGATTAAACCTACAGTAATGAACAGCAGTGAAAAGGAAAGTCATATCGTAATTAAATTCATGTGAAATAAAGCTGACATGTGTCCCTCTTTGCCTATAGAAGGAGAACAGCTGACGCCTGTTGGAATGGTAAGGATTCAATAAAACACAACTATGTAATTCACTAACAAGTCACTAACAAGTGAAGCCCATTTGAGTACAACGTGACATCAAATTTGTCTAAACGTCTTCTAACCCTTTTGCCATGTTGGTGAACTAAATTGAACTGGTTTTACACATTCCATATTTTCTTCGCAGACTCATATCTATGACGAGATTCAAGATCAACCAATTCAACCTTCTGGAGTAACTAACAGTTTCTATGATCTTCTGCAGGCTGTGAACTGAGTGTAATGTCATGTCCTCCATCTTTAGGCTATTAGTTGAGTTTTAAATCTAATTTGACTACTTTGTACTTTGCATTGTTTTGTGGTTTGGATTTCCCTTGATATTTTGGAACATTATAAGTGTCACCATGACAACAAGTCTATGCAGGTAGTTAAAAAGAAAACAACCTCTACAGAGTATCACCAGTTACCACAGTAAAAACCACATGTTGGTTTCAGGAACACATTCAGTATGACTCCTCAGTGTGGAGGTTGATGGCTAAGTCACCCCACCTCGTCTTAAATCACTCTGCTGACTTTCACATCCCACATGAAACCTGGTAGCTTCTCTTCAGCACTGTACAACTGTGTAGATGTATGGGACTGTGACAAGACACATAATACATGAGTGAACAGATAAGTGTGTTTATTTAATACAGGATGGCAGAGTGTGAGCATTGGCAATACAAGTAAAAACCCCAGAACAGCATGTCTCTGTCTGGAACAGCTCCCAACTACACATCATTTGGTGCAGAAAAGCATCAACACAAGTTGTTCCATCGTGGGGTCACAAATAAAGGAATATATCCAATCAATTCAAGCTAAATACAAGAATACAAACATCCAGTTGTGTAGAAAAGCATCAACACATGTTGTTCCACCATGGGGTCACAAATAAAGGAATATGTCCAATCAAATCAAGCTAAATACAAAAGGTCACCTCATCCATTTCATTATTTCACAACTAAGAGTGTTATTGTGTAATACTATGTAGGCTCTATCAGGGGTTGAAAGATAAGTGTGTGAATATCATTAAAAAAGCATTTACAGATGTTTTGTGTATGGTTAAGTAAGACATGGTGTGTTGATTGAAAGATGATTATTCTTTTGACTGGTATTGAACTGAAAGAAATAAAAATAAATACATTTTAATTAAATGTTAATTGATTACAGAACTGAAGTTGTTAGAAACAGCATTTTAACCTGGACTCAGACAGTGACCAGAAGCTAGATTCAAACCAGATCGCGAAAGATCCGCATTTTAGCGTGCTTGATATTTAAAGGTCATTTTCGATTGAGCTGACATATGCATTTTACCATGAGTGCTATCTCCGCGAACCAGGTAGCATTGCCTTTAAATGTCAATCGCGCTATAACGCGGATCTAATGCGGTCCGGATTGAATCGAGGCCCAGGTTAAACATTTTTTTTACAAAAATATTGTGGAAAAAACTCACAAGTGCATAGGTCGTCCTTCTGGTCAAACTCTGCAAGTGAATACAGAAAATTGGGTCCCATTGCTGTGAAAATAATTGATGAAGACGTTATTTAGATGGACCAGGAGCCCTCTGAGCACATTCAGGATGAGACATAATCAACGGGCTTACCTGGGTCTTGTACATCTTCATAAGTATTCCAGTCAGACTCATCTTCATCTGAGAAAGAGAGAGAGGCAGATTCACAATACAATAATACTGTGTGTTTCAAAACATTTAGCCCTACTTTACCAGGTCCTTATAAACCAGAGTAGTGTCTGTACATACCTGAGTGTCTGCGGCGTCTGAGGAAGATGATCAAGCCCAGCGTAAGAGCCATTATGACAATCACACACATGGATGAAGCCACTATAGTAGCCGTTCCAGCCGTAGCGGTCGCATCTCTTTCTGGACTCTGACTGGCAGTAACTGCTGAGTAGAGCATCAATATAATATGATGACAGTCATTCATGGTCTCATGTCATTCTCGTGTGTCTTTTGTCCTCTAAACTCAGTGGTGATAAATATGTCCAAATATATTCAGTAGAATTGTTATTTTAAACAAATAAAATACACAAATAAGAGAAAAACATTGTACACCTACCAGGGTTTGCTAGTTCAGTTGTGGTGGAAGTCCTTAGAACCAGGTTCTCCTCTTCCTGTTCTGTTTCAATGGTAGAAAATGATCATTACAGAACATCAAATTGCTAATGTAATGGTTGACAAATATAGATAGTGCATTCGGAAAGTATTCAGACCCCTTGACTTTTTCCACATTTTGTTAAGTTACAGCCTTATTCTATAATGGATTAAATCGTTTTTTTCCCCTCATCAATCTACACACAATACCCCGTAATGACAAAGCAAAATCCAGTTTACAAATGTTTGCAAATTCATACATTTAAAATGGAAATATCACATTTAAATAAGTATTCAGACCCTTTACTCAGTACTTTGTGGAAGCACTTTTGGCAGCAACTACAGCCTTGAGTCTTCGGTATGATGCTTCAAGCTTGGCACACCTGTATTTGGGGAGTTTCTCCCATTCTTCTTGGCAGATCCTCTCAAGCTGTCAGGTTGGATGGGGAGCGTCGCTGCACAGCTATTTTCAGGTCTCTCCAGAGATGTTAGATCGGGTTCAAGTCCAGGCTCTGGCTGTGCCACTCAAGGACATTCTGAGACTTGTCCCGAAGCCACTCCTGCGTTCTCTTGGCTGTGTGCTTAGGGTCGTTGTCCTGTTGGAAGGTGAACCTTCGCCCAAGTCTGAGGTCCTGAGCGCTCTGGAGCAGGTTTTCAACAAGGATCTCCCTGTACTTTTCTCCGTTAATCTTTTCCTTGATCCTGATTAGTCTCCCAGTCCCTACCACTGAAAAACATCCCCAAAGCATGATGCTGCCACCACCACAGAGGAACTCTGGAGCTCTTTCAGAGTGACCATAGGGTTCTTGGTCACCTCCCTGACCAAGGCCCTTCTCCCCCTTTTGCTCAGTTTGGCCGGGTTGCCAGCTCTAGGAAGAGTCTTGGTGGTTCCAAACTTACTCCATTTAAGAATGATGGAGGCCACTGTTCTTGGGGACCTTCAATGCTGCGGAAATGTTTTGGTCCCCTTCCCCAGATCTGTGCCTCGAAACAATCCTGTCTCTGAGCTCTACGGACAATTCCTTCAACCTCATGGCTTGGTTTTTGCTCTGACATGTACTGTCAACTGTGGGACCTTCAGTGGCGATTTTAGCATGTAAATCTTGGTGGGGCAAAAAGAAAAAGTGGGATGCATGCCAGCAAAGCCACTACACAACACAACACTAAACAATACATTAACTGCACTACAACAGTGACAAACGTTTCCCACAAACTGTTAGGGCCAACAGCAGAGTCCCAACAGCAGTCCCAACACCTTACCACAGCTACACCTGGTTATCAGCAGAGCCTTGTCTGGCAGCGAAAGAGTTCATTCAGCCTCATTTACTGCCTTTAAAAAAACATACCAGATATGGCTGACTTGCTTAAACAACTGAATTCTACTGACAATTGAGATGTACAAACTAGGGCATAAGGGGATAAGAGACAAGCCGTAATTTCGATTAAGACATTCATGAACAAGCGAGGACAGATTTAGTCAATATAACTATTTGTTCAGTACTTTTAAAATGGACGGTGACAGAATTCAGAACATTGGCTGTTCTTACAGTGATCTCCCTGTACACCAAGTCAGAACCGTAGGATAAATAAAGGGGGCATATAAGCAGACAATGAAAGTTCTTACAAAATTAGATGATTACATTTTAAAGGCTACATGTACACCACCAAGTCAGAACAATACGTGAAATTAAGAGGTGAAAATATACCAAATTATTAGGGTGAGGCACATGGGCTACTAACAGCTTACTACACAACATACTATTTTCTTAGCTACAGTATACATATCTCCCTGGCATATTCCATCATTTATGCAGCAGCATACAAGACATTTTTGGACTCCCCTTGTTGTGCTGTGCTCACTTGAACAGGAAGGTGGTGCAGCAGTCCTTCGTGGACACATCGTGGACAGAACTTATTTTTACAGTCATAGCTCGTTTTTCCAGAGTTCCCAGTTGTCTTTAACAGATTTTGTAGAAGTTGTAGAAACATCTCAAGGATGATCAATGGAAACAGGATACACCTGAGCTCAATTTTGAGCTCAATAATGTAATTCTGTTTATGTTCTTTTTATAAATTTGTAAAAAATTCTGAAAACCTGTTTTCGTTTTGTCATTATGGGGAATTGTGTGTTGATTGACAAGGAAACAAAACAATTTTATCAATTTTAGAATAAGGCTGTAACATAACAAAATGTGGAAAAAGTCAAGGGGTCTGAATACTTTCTGAATGCATTGTATATTCTGAATAAGAATGTACTAGCAAATACTCACCTTTAACCTGTAGCTTGACCTCAAAGCAGCGTTCATTTTGTCCCATCTGCAACCTACATCTGTACCATTGGCTGTGACTGTACTCCAACATGGAGAGAGCCAAAGATGCATCTCCTGAACTGAGATTTCCTCTAAAGCTCACCCTTTTTCCTAGGAATGTTTGGTTGGAGATATCTGTAGGGTATTGAAGTATTTGGATCTCACTGTCTCCCTTGATCTCTGCCCAGGACACCGAAGATATTTGGGGCTTTTCTGTTGTCATGTTCAACAGGCAAGGCAGGGTAGCTATTCCATTGGGTGCTGCCATAACTGAATGTAGGATTTTGCATTCTTTGGAGGAGAGGAGAGGCTTACTCAAACAAGTTTGACTCTATTTTTATTTGACACTTACATAGAAAGAAAGGGAATATATAATTTTACCTTTCACTTTTAGAGTGATGTTTTTCACCATGACACAATTCCATCCCTGCCAGACCTTGCAGCTATAAAGCCCTTCGTCAGATTTCCTTATATCTCTTAGAGACAGGGACAGGTTTCCAGCCACCACACCATCCGCTCCCGACTCGAAGGCCACACGTTCTGACTTATGGGCCACAGATGGATCATCAGGCCACACCAAGATGTCCTCAGGTTTAGGTGAAAGTTTTGTCCATTTCACTCTGGTTTCTAAATCTCTGTGAGTTGATGTGAAACAGGGGAGAACAGCTACCTCTTCCTGAGTAGCTGTGATGAATTGTGGCGCCTCTACATGAGAACAAGACTCAGCTCCTGGGAAATTAGGAAAAGAAGAGATCAAATTAGCATTATGAACTTTTGAAATATGCATACTGCTCTAAAAATCACTTTCAGAAAATTAAATCAAGTGCAATTTAATCAAGAATGACTACTCACCAGCGCGCTGTGTTCTGATTATCAACAGGAGTATTGATAACCCGTGTGACTGAAGCAGTGCCATTATCCATATGAGTATGTGAAGTTTCTTATCAAGTTAGTCTCTCATCTCAGACCCAAATCTCAGTTCTCCAAGGCCTAGTTTCTATATGGGTCATGAATACACATTTGCAGGAAACATTTATTGACCTCCCAAATAAAAATAATGTTGTTTTGAAGATTATATGCTTAACAGTGCCATCTAGTGTCAAGGCCTGAGAACAAGTTATTTGCTTAAAATATACATATAAATTATATATATATTTAAACAGGCAAGTCAATTAAGAACAAATTCTTATTTGCAATGACAGCCTACACCAGCCAAACCCGGATGATGCTGGGCCAATTGTGCGCCACCCTATGGGACTCCCAATCACAGCCAGATGTGATACTACCTGGATTCGAACCAGGAACTGTAGTGACGCCTCATGCACTGAGATGTAGTGCCTTAGACCCTGCGCCACTCAGGAGCCCTGTAATTTCCACATTTATCCAATTAGTTCTACAATACTTAGCCTAACCGTAGTGTTACATGTTACATCCCGAGTGGTGCAGTGGTCTAAGACAGTGCAAGAGGCATCACTGCAGTATCTGGCTCAAATTCAGGCTGCATCACATCTGGCCGTGATTGGGAGTCCCATAGGGCGGCGCACAATTGGCCCAGCATTGGCCGGGTTTGGCCGGGGTAGGCCGTCATAGTAAATAAGAATTTGTTCTTAACTGACTTGCCTGGTTAAAAAAAAAATAATTCTATGCATTCCTTCCTTGTACCTGAGTTATAAGTTACAAATCTATACATGAAAAGTGATTACATGTTTTGCTGAAAGGACTAGACAATAATGTAGGGTGCAGTGTTTATGTGGTAGCCTAGTCTAGGATATGTCAAATGCAAACCCCCTAGTTCATTGTCCCCTCCATAGACTCTCTTGGTTCTCTGTCTGTTCCGTCGGCTGTGAGTGGATGTGAGAGGGGAACTTAGCAAATGACCACACTCTAACTTTAACTCCCCACACTTCCTCTTCTGTCACAAAATACAGATACATACTTTACACTTTCAGTGTTCATGACACAACGCTCAGCAACCCCTGGTCCCTTTGACTACTCTATGATCCACCAAATAACAGCAGATTGACATGGACAAACATTTGCAAGGTAAGTCTCTGTGTCATATGTCTCATCTCACAATGTCCGCCTGTCTGTCTGTTGATATGCACGCCACAGATTTTATAAACAATTTATTAAAGAAATAAAGTGTAATAGCTAAATCAATCTATTAAATTAAATGTGTTAGCTTTAGTTATATCCTGTGAATGTGTGAGGGTTGGGTGGGGTGTGTGGGGGGGATAGATCACCAAGAAGGAAGTGAGTAATAACATGTTTTCTGAGTTGATCCTCATATCATTTCAGGAGGGAAAGCATTTGGATTCCTCAAGTCTCAGCAGGATGAGAAACTGAACTCCATCAATGAGGTCTGTTGTTCATCTGTCTATAAATGTTATTATGGTAGTATTATCTAGCTATAGTATTATTAGCATCTCATTATCTATGTACACTATCCAGTGGCGATTTTAGCATGTAAATCTTGGTGGGGGGGAGAAAGAAAGAAATTGTGGGATGCATGCCAGCAAAGCCAATACACAACACTAAACAATACATTAATTGCACAATACCACAGCTACACTTGGCTATCAGCTGAGCCTTGTCTGGCAGCGAAACAATACATTCAGCCTAATTTACTGCCTTTTAAAAAATATAGCTAATATGTCTGACTTGCTTAAACAAATGTGGTTTCTACTGACAATTGCACAAACTATGGCATAAGGGGATGACAAGCAGATAAGAGGCAATCTGTAATTTCGATTAAGACATTCATGAGCGAGCTAGGACGGACGTAGTCAATAAAACTATTTGTTCAGCACTTTTTAAATGTACAGCAAAATAATTCAGAACATGGGCCGTTCTTACAGTGAACTCCCTGTACACCAAGTCAGAACTGTAGGATAAAAAAAGGGTTATAGGCTACATGTGCACCACCAAGTCAGAACAATAGGCAAAACATTTTTAATTATTAGGGTGAGGCACATGGGCTACTAACATCTTACTACACAACATACACTTACTATTACTTTCTTAGCTACAGTATACATATCTCCCTGGCATATCCATAATTTATGCAACAGAATACAATACATTTTTGGACTCACCTTGTTGTGCTGTGCTCACTTGAACAAGAAGGTGGCGCAGCGGTCCTTCGTGGACATATTTTGTCATCAAACTTTGTCATAAAAGTCTGGCATTCTCTGGATTTATGGTGCTTTCAAGACAACAGGGAACTTGGGAAAATCATGATGACGTCAGTGATCTTCAGGTCATAGCTCTAGAAAGAGGGGAGAGTTCCCGATTTAAAATTCTGAGTTGGATGAAAGTTCAAAACGTATTTTCCCAGTCGTAGCTTGTTTTTCCCGATTTCCCAGTTGTCCTGAACTCACTAAAGTCAGATTTTGCAGTTCCAAGTTAACAGTTGTTTTGAGCGTGGCGCAATGATTGCTTTGCTAATGATTGCTTTGCAATGCTTGCAGTTTGCCACTGATTCCTTCCAAAACACTCATTGTTGAATTTGCGATTCCCAACTTGTTGTGTAATGTTTATGTCCAATGGCCAATGAGTACCGATATGTTTTATCTATAATTTCTCTTCATTATTTCTCTTCACATGACAAGGATTAAAAGGATTTGCCAGTAGATTGTCGACTTGATTTATGATGATGACTGGTAGCTAGGATTTTGAAAGTATGATGTTGACAGTCCAATCAAAGTTACTGTAGATATAACGTGATTTGATGTCATTTTATCTGTTGTCAATGACCTTGAGCCTTCTTGGATGGGCACTTCTAATGTAACTCTATGGCAGCACACAAGGGGCTTGAATTTTCGAGCTCTACCTTTGGACTTGGCGGTAATGTAGTGTCCCCATGAGTAACAGAACACTGAACCAATCACGGCGCAACGCTTCGTATTTTCTGCTGGCTTGCCCAACCACCACAGAAAGCACCAAGCTAGGCTGAAACACCTGCATTTTGGAGCTGCCTTACTCAAGAAAACAAAAAGAGACCATGTTTATTAATTCCATGATATATATATTTTTCCATTGTTTGCAAACTGATATGTGGCACATGCTAATGCCAAAGTAACATGCAAAACAGGTAAGCCCCCCCCCCCCCCCCAAATGGAATCAGTGGCTAAACATGTTTGGGTTTTTTTGCTCAAAATGTGTGGCTGAATGACAGGTCACCTCTGACACCATCTAACCTCAAAGTCTGCCTTGTGGTATTCTATTCTGAAGGCTTTTCTCACAGATCCTAAATATGCAGAGGAGGAGGACCTCAGCTCAAAACTGGAAATGTTTAAAAGTGAGATTTCAAGTATTATAACTGCACATTGATCAGACACTTGTGTTTCCTTAATGAATGAATCAACAATGAAATAATAATTGTAATGTGTTCTATATTGTTTTGCAGACAAATACATGGAATTTGATCTCAATGACCGAGGAGACATCGGTAAAATTGCATTCTTTTTTTTACGGCAATCCTGCTGAGTAACAAGATTAGGCTAATCAAGAGGACAACATTGAGCCATCCATGTGAACTATCTTTGTCATGGCATCTCTCTCTCTCTCTCTCTCTCTCTCTCTCTCTCTGTGTCACAGACATGATGGGGCTGAAGCGCATGCTGGAGAAGCTGGGCGTGGCAAAGACTCACTTGGAGCTGAAAAAGATGATGTCAGATGTGGTTGGCGGCGCCGCACGAGACACGTTCTGTTACACAGACTTTCTCAATATGATGCTAGGGAAGAGGAATTCCATACTCCGACTGTAAGTTAGAAGGAAACTGACACTACATTAATGAAGGCATTACATTTGACCTGAAATGAAACTTCTGAATATGATTCTGAACTTTTGTAATCCACTGTATTTCCTTTAAGGCTATATGGCTTTTTGCTACATGACTTGTGTAATAATTTGTGTTTGTTTATTTTTCTCTGCCGAAGGATCTTGATGTTTGAGGAGAAAGGGAAAGACCAGGAGCCCAAAGAGAGTGGACCACCGCAACGCAAGACTTTTTCAGATCTGCCCTGAATGCAATTACGTTATGGATCCAATCTGTTCATATACAAAACTGAATGTCAAATGAACTGGGTTATACAGGTTTCATTGTAAGGAATAAAGAAAGGTTTGATTTATCCATAGGCTTGTCCATTTGTTGGTGAAAAATGTGTGCAGCTGCAGCACCTCATAACAAGCTCTTGTTTGAATATACTTAACGAAGTAAATCAATTGTCAGCATTTCTGATAAAATGATAGAATCCCATAACTGCTTTGAGTGTTTGTGTCATGGTGAAAAACATTACTCTAAAAGTGAAAGGTAAAATTATATATTCCATTTCTTTCTATGTAATTGTTGAATAAAAATAGAGTCAAACTTATAAGTAAGCCTCTCCTCTCCTCCAAAGAATGCAAAATTATACATTTAGTTATGGCAGCACCCAATGGAATAGCTACCCTGCCTTGCCTGTTGAACATGACAACAGGAAAGCCCCAAATATCATCGGTGTCCTGAGCAGAGATCAAGGGAGACAGTGAGATCCAAATACTTCAATACCCTACAGATATCTCCAACCAAACATTCCTAGGAAAAAGGGTGAGCTTTAGAGGAAATCTCAGTTCAGGAGATGCATCTTTGGCTCTCTCCATGGTGGAGTACAGTCACAGCCAATGGTACAGATGTATGTTGCAGATGGGACAAAATGAACGCTGCTTTGAGGTTACATTACAACGTAACGACTTGATTAGTGTGGTGTTAGTGTTAGTTAGCCAGCTACATAGTTGTCTTTGCTGTCTCTGTATCTAAGATAATTGTGTAGTTTGAGTTTGAGTATTATCGAGGTGAGCTAGCCAGCCGCGACGCGGCGCCTGACTTAGTCAACACACCTAGTCATCATTAACCCACTGCCAGCTAGCCAACCGTTACCGACTAGCAGCGCTGTAGATACTAATACTTTACAACGGAACGATTTGACTAGTGCAGTGTTACCTAGCTAGCTACTTAGTTGTCTTTGTCATAGCTTGATAATTGTTAGCTAGCCAGCCATCGAGGTTAGCTAGCCAGCTATTTCCGTCCCCCGCGACGCCATTTTTCCTAACCCAGCCAACTATTACCGACGAGCAGCATTGTAGAAACTAAATACATTACAAGGAACGTCTTGATTAGTGTTATGTTAGCTAGCTAGCTACAAAGCTGCTTTGTATCATGACAAGGTGTAGTACTGAAACTATCGAGGTTACCTAGCCAGCTACACGTTCAAAGTCAACAACGCAGCCACTGCTAGCTAGCCTACTCCACCAGCCAGCAGTACTGTATCATTTTAGTCAATAAGATTTTTGCAACGTAAGCTTAACTTCCTGAACATTCGAGACGTGTAGTCCACTTGTCACTCCAATCTCCTTTGCATTAGCGTAGCCTCTTCTGTAGCTTGTCTACTATGTGTCTGTCTATCCCTGTTCTCTCTCCTCTGCACAGGCCATACAAACGCTCCACACCGCTGTGGCCGCTGCCACTCTAACCTAGTGGTCCCAGCGCGCACGACCCACGTGGAGTTCCAGGTCTCCGGCAGCCTCTGGAACTGCCGGTCTGCAGCCAACAAGGCTGAGTTCATCTCAGCCTATGCTACCCTCCAGTCCCTAGACTTCCTGGCGCTGACGGAAACATGGATTACCACAGATAACACTGCTACTCCTACTGCTCTCTCCTCGTCTGACTACGTGTTCTCGCATACCCCTAGAGCATCGAGCCAGCGGGGTGGTGGCACTGGAATCCTCATCTCTCCCAAGTGGACATTCTCTCTTTCTCCCCTGACCCATCTGTCTATCTCCTCATTTGAATTCCATGCTGTCACAGTTACCAGCCCTTTCAAGCTTAACATCCTTATCATTTATCGCCCTCCAGGTTCCCTTGGAGAGTTCATCAATGAGCTTGACGCCTTGATAAGTTCCTTTCCTGAGGATGGCTCACCTCTCACAGTTCTGGGTGACTTTAACCTCCCCACGTCTACCTTCGACTCATTCCTCTCTGCCTCCTTCTTTCCACTCCTCTCCTCTTTCGACCTCACCCTCTCACCTTCCCCCCCTACTCACAAGGCAGGCAATACGCTTGACCTCATCTTTACTAGATGCTGTTCTTCCACTAATCTCATTGCAACTCCCCTCCAAGTCTCCGACCACTACCTTGTATCCTTTTCCCTCTCGCTCTCATCCAACACTTCTCACTCTGCCCCTACTCGGATGGTATTGCGCCGTCCCAACCTTCGCTCTCTCTCTCCCGCTACTCTCTCCTCTTCCATCCTATCATCTCTTCCCTCTGCTCAAACCTTCTCCAACCTATCTCGTTATTCTGCCTCCACAACCCTCCTCTCCTCCCTCTCTGCATCCTTTGATTTCCTCTGTCCCCTATCCTCCAGGCCGGCTCGGTCCTCCCCTCCTGCTCCGTGGCTCGACGACTCACTGCGAGCTCACAGAACAGGGCTCCGGGCAGCCGAGCGGAAATGGAGGAAAACTCGCCTCCCTGCGGACCTGGCATCCTTTCACTCCCTCCTCTCTACATTTTCCTCTTCTGTCTCTGCTGCTAAAGCCACTTTCTACCACTCTAAACTCCAAGCATCTGCCTCTAACCCTAGGAAGCTCTTTGCTACCTTCTCCTCCCTCCTGAATCCTCCTCCCCCCCCCTCCTCCCTCTCTGCGGATGACTTCGTCAACCATTTTGAAAAGAAGGTTGACGACATCCGATCCTCGTTTTCTAAGTCAAACGACACTGCTGGTCCTGCTCACACTGCCCTACCCTGTGCTTTGACCTCTTTCTCCCCTCTCTCTCCAGATGAAATCTCGCGTCTTGTGATGGCCGGCCGCCCAACAACCTGCCCACTTGACCGTATCCCCTCCTCTCTTCTCCAGACCATTTCCGGAGACCTTCTCCCCTACCTCACCTCGCTCATCAACTCATCCTTGACCGCTGGCTACGTCCCTTCCGTCTTCAAGAGAGCGAGAGTTGCACCCCTTCTGAAAAAACCTACACTCGATCCCTCCGATGTCAACAACTACAGACCAGTATCCCTTCTTTCCTTTCTCTCCAAAACTCTTGAACGTGCCGTCCTCGGCCAGCTCTCTTGCTATCTCTCTCAGAATGACCTTCTTGATCCTAATCAGTCAGGTTTCAAGACTGGGCATTCAACTGAGACTGCTCTTCTCTGTGTCACGGAGGCTCTCCGCACTGCTAAAGCTAACTCTCTCTCCTCTGCTCTCATCCTTCTAGACCTATCTGCTGCCTTTGATACCGTGAACCATCAGATCCTCCTCTCCACCCTCTCCGAGCTGGGCATCTCCGGCGCCGCCCACGCTTGGATTGCGTCCTACATGACAGGTCGCTCCTACCAGGTGGCGTGGCGAGAATCTGTCTCCGCACCACGTGCTCTCACCCTGGTGTCCCCCAGGGCTCTGTTCTTGGCCCACTCCTATTCTCGCTATACACCAAGTCACTTGGCTCTGTCATATCCTCACATGGTCTCTCATATCATTGCTATGCAGATGACACACAATTAATCTTCTCCTTTCCCCCTTCTGACAACCAGGTGGCGAATCGCATCTCTGCATGTCTGGCAGACATATCAGTGTGGATGACGGATCACCACCTCAAGCTGAACCTCGGCAAGACGGAGCTGCTCTTCCTCCCGGGGAAGGACTGCCCGTTCCATGATCTCGCCATCACGGTTGACAACTCCCTTGTGTCCTCCTCCCAGAGTGCTAAGAGCCTTGGCGTGACCCTGGACAACACCCTGTCGTTCTCCACCAACATCAAGGCGGTGACCCGATCCTGTAGGTTCATGCTCTACAACATTCGCAGAGTACGACCCTGCCTCACACAGGAAGCGGCGCAGGTCCTAATCCAGGCACTTGTCATCTCCCGTCTGGATTATTGCAACTCGCTGTTGGCTGGGCTCCCTGCCTGTGCCATTAAACCCCTACAACTCATCCAGAACGCCGCAGCCCGTCTGGTGTTTAACCTTCCCAAGTTCTCTCACGTCACCCCGCTCCTCCGCTCTCTCCACTGGCTTCCAGTCGAAGCTCGCATCCGCTACAAGACCATGGTGCTTGCCTACGGAGCTGTGAGGGGAACGGCACCTCCGTACCTTCAGGCTCTGATCAGGCCCTACACCCAAACAAGGGCACTCCGTTCATCCACCCTCTGGCCTGCTCGCCTC
Source organism: Salmo salar (assembly GCF_965601325.2). Lineage (NCBI taxonomy): Eukaryota > Metazoa > Chordata > Actinopteri > Salmoniformes > Salmonidae > Salmo > Salmo salar. The sequence goes on from NC_138292.1 coordinate 12,157,962, forward strand.
CCTACCTCTGAGGAAGCACAGTTCCCGCTCAGCCCAGTCAAAACTGTTCGCTGCTCTGGCACCCCAATGGTGGAACAAGCTCCCTCACGACGCCAGGACAGCGGAGTCAATCACCACCTTCCGGAGACACCTGAAACCCCACCTCTTCAAGGAATACCTGGGATAGGATAAAGTAATCCTTCTAACCCCCCCCTTAAAAGATTTAGATGCACTATTGTAAAGTGGTTGTTCCACTGGATATTATAAGGTGAATGCACCAATTTGTAAGTCGCTCTGGATAAGAGCGTCTGCTACATGACTTAAATGTAAATGTAAATGTCAAGCTACAGGTTAAAGGTGAGTATTTGCTAGTACATTCTTATTCAGAATATACAGTGCATTCAGAAAGTATTCAGACCCCTTGACTTTTTCCACATTTTGTTATGTTACAGCCTTATTCTAAAATTGATAAAATTGTTTTGTTTCCTCGTCAATCAACACACAATTCCCCATAATGACAAAACGAAAACAGGTTTTCAGAATTTTTAGCAAATTTATAAAAAGAACATAAACAGAAATACATTATTTACATAAGTATTGAGACCCGCAATTGAGATCAGGTGTATCCTATTTCTAGTGATCATCCTTGAGATGTTTCTACAACTTGATTGGAGTCCACCTGTGGTAAATTAAATTGATTGGACATGATTTGGAAAGGCACACACCTGTCTATATAAAGTCCCCAGTGGCGACCAGTCAATCAGGGCAGGTGGAGCAGGGCCCCACCTGTTTTGAGCCCAACATTTTTAGCACCAAAAAAAAATTGGGGGGCTTGCCTGTTTTGCATGTTATTTTGGCATTAATACGTGTCACCTATCAGTTTGCAAGCAATGTAAAATATATATATATATCATTGAGTTAATATAGCCGCATACAAACATGGTCTCTTTTTTGTTTTCTTGAGTAAGGCAGCTCCAAAATGCATGTGTTTCAGCCTAGTTCAGTGCTTTCTGTGGTGGTGGGGCAAGCCAGCAGAAAGATTGGAGCTTTGCGCCGTGATTGGCTCGGTGTTCTGTCACTCATGGGGACACTACGTCACCGCCAAGTCTAAGGGTAGAGCTCGAAAATTCAAGCCCCTTGGGTGCTGCCATAGAGTTACATTAGAAGTGCCCATCCAAGAAGGCTCAAGGTCATTGACAACAGATAAAATGACATCAAATCACGTTATATCTACAGTAACTTTGATTGGACTGTCAACATCATACTTTCAAAATCCTAGCTACCAGTCATCATCATAAATCAAGTCGACAATGTACTAGCCAATCCTTTTAATCCTGTCATATGAAGAGAAATAAAGAAGATAAATTATAGATAAAACGTATCAGTACTCATCGGCCATTGGACATAAACATTACACAACAAGTTGGGAATCGCAAATTCAACAATGAGTGTTTTGGAAGGAATCAGTGGCTAACTGTAAGCATTGCAAAACAATCATTAGCCTGCTATTCAGTGGAGTGGCTATGTGATGCCAAGTCTAAGATTAATGGTCTCTTTTCCTAGTTTAAAATAATAAATGTTCAACATTGGCCATGCTGTCAATGAAGCATGACTAATGTTCTGACTTTGTGAGGCACCTGTAGCCTATAGCCTGTTTTAGAGAAATGTAATCATTGAATATTGTAAGAGCTTTCATTGTCTGCTTATATGCCCACTTTATTCTAGGGTTCTAACTTGGTGTACAGGGAGAATACCGTAAGAACGGACCATGTTCTGAATTCTGACGCTGTACATTTCAAAAGTGCTGAACAAATCGTTTTTTGACTAAGTCCTAGCTCGCTCATTGTCTTAATCAAAATTACGCATAGCCTTATCCACTTGTCATCCCCTTATGCCATAGTTTGTACTTCTCAATTGTCAGTAGAAACCACATTTGTTTAAGAAAGTCAGCCATATCAGCTATGTTTTTTTAAAGACAGTAAATGAGGCTGAATGAACTGTTTCACTGCCAGACAAGGCTCAGCTGATAGTCAGGTGTAGCTGTGGTAAGGTGTTGGGACTGTTGTTGGGGCTCTGGTGTTTGGACAGCTTTATGTAGGCCCTAACAGTTTGTGGGCACCGTTTGTCACTGTTATAGTGCAATTTGTGTATTGTTTAGTGTTGCGTTGTATAGTGGCTTTGCTGGCATCCATTGAAGAAAATTGGGTGTTGAGTTTGCCCCACCAATATTTACATGCTAACATCACTACTCCTCACAGGGCTTTTTCGACATTGCAGCTGTCAGGCAACTCCCGACTGACTGATCTACAAATCACCTTGCAACATTAATAACGACTCATTATTATTTGTAGATCAGTCAGTCACAATTGACCAATGTTACATCATGGTTTTGATGCTCTTGAACACGGCCACAAATATGTTTTGAGACTCGATTTGGTACAAAATAAAATAATCGGGACTCGACTTTGACAGAAGACTAATGACCTGAAAGGCTTGATTTGAAGTGATCTGTTTTTGACAATAATTTTATCAGCACATCTGCATGGACAGAGATCTGTATATAATGACGAGATGCTCATGTCTCCTCCCAAGCTGATTCATTGCCACTTCGTTTGTCCCTTGGTACATTCTGTCGTGAGGGAGCGCGAGTAGAGTAGCAGGCAGTGAATGGACCCTGAGAGCGCGCTTGTTTGAAATTGAAAAGTGTTGCGGTAGCTTTTGATAAAGAAGAACATCAAGACGAAGTAGCTGCATTATAAGTGGGATTCACTGTGAGCGCTACATCCTGAGGTGTTCATGCTGATTGTACGGAGATTGTGACAGCCGGTTAAATGGCGTCCCTTGAGAAAGCAAGAACAACATATATGTCAGGAGAAGTGCAGTATTATCATAAGGATAATACTGGATGTATACTTGGAATACGGTGGAGGAATTGTAATCGGCCTGTGTGTAGCTGGTGTGGAGGAGTCAGGACAGGACAGCAGATATGAGTAAGGAACGTAATTTACTCAAGGAATCAATAAATACAACACAATAAACTAGCACACAATAACGGACCGAATAGATACAATCACTCACCAAAACCCATGGGAGAACAGAGGGTTAAATAATGAACAAGTAATTGGGGAATTGGAACCAGGTGTTTAAAACAAAGACAAAACAAATGGAAAAATGGAAAGTGGATCGGCGATGGCTAGACGGCTGGTGACGTCGACCGCCGAACGCCGCCGAACAAGGAGAGGGACCCACTTGCACGCCCAATTTTTCAGTTTTTTATTTGTTAAAAAAGTTTGAAATATCCAATAAATTTCGTTCCACTTCATGATTGTGTCCCACTTGTTGTTGATTCTTCACAAAAAATTACAGTTTTATATCTTTATGTTTGAAGCCTGAAATGTGGCAAAAGGTCGAAAAGTTCAAGGGGGCCGAATACTTTCGCAAGGCACTGTAGTTATGTTTCAGTGATATATTGGGGGGGACAAATCATATTTTTCCCAGGATGGGGGGGTCGTGTCCCCCCCGTCCCCCCCGGGATTTCCGCCCCTGGGAAGATGGTGAGCTTGAGTCGGTTAAAAATTGTGAAAAAAATGTAGATGCTTTGTTAAAGAAGAATGGTAGAAAGTGTAAGCAGAGTGAGCTGAAGACAGGAGGAGAAATGGATGTTGTTAAAGTTGCGACAGTTCGTTTCTGGTATCAGAACAAAATAGTCAGCACCTAGTAACTTCTGATTTATTTGTACTTTAATTAATGCAAACACGTGTGTGGTATATGTGTGGTTCGTATATATACGGTCTCGCTGTTTTACCTCGCAGGGCAAACAGAGAAGAGAACAACACATCCTATTGTTCTCGCTTTTATACTCTGACAGAGATAGTTCCCGCTCAATGCTGGCCTGTCAGAGGGAGGAGGAGCGTGGTTTAAACTTGCTCCTCCTAACGTCGGTGTGCAGGCAGGTCCCAGCGTCGTGACGCACTTCCTGTTGCCGGTTGTAGTTCTTCTTGTCTTCAACAGTTGATTTACCCGTAGTTTATGTACTTAGCATAGCTTCCCCAGTATAATATACACTGCTCAAAAAAATAAAGGGAACACTTAAACAACACAATGTAACTCCAAGTCAATCACACTTCTGTGAAATCAAACTGTCCACTTAGGAAGCAACACTGATTGACAATAAATTTCACATGCTGTTGTGCAAATGGAATAGACAACAGGTGGAAATTATAGGCAATTAGCAAGACACCCCCAATAAAAGAGTGGTTCGGCAGGTGGTGACCACAGACCACTTCTCAGTTCTTATGCTTCCTGGCTGATGTTTTGGTCACTTTTGAATGCTGGCGGTGCTTTCACTCTAGTGGTAGCATGAGAAGGAGTCTACAACCCACACAAGTGGCTCAGGTAGTGCAGCTCATTCAGGATGGCACATCAATGCGAGCTGTGGCAAGAAGGTTGCTGTGTCTGTCAACGTAGTGTCCAGAGCATGGAGGCGCTACCAGGAGACAGGCCAGTACATCAGGAGACGTGGAGGAGGCCGTAGGAGGGCAACAACCCAGCAGCAGGACTGCTACCTCCGCCTTTGTGCAAGGAGGAGCAGGAGAAGCACTGCCAGAGCCCTGCAAAATGACCTCAGGCAGGCCACAAATGTGCATGTGTCTGCTCAAACGGTCAGAAACAGACTCCATGAGGGTGGTATGAGGGCCCGACGTCCACAGGTGGGGGTTGTGCTTACAGCCCAACACCGTGCAGGACGCTTGGCATTTGCCAGAGAACACCAAGATTGGCAAATTCGCCACTGGCGCCCTGTGCTCTTCACAGATGAAGCAGGTTCACTCTGAGCACATGTGACAGACGTGACAGAGTCTGGAGACGCCGTGGAGAATGTTCTGCTGCCTGCAACATCCTCCAGCATGACCGGTTTGGTGGTGGGTCAGTCATGGTGTGGGGTGGCATTTCTTTGGGGGGCCGCACAGCCCTCCATGTGCTCGCCAGAGGTAGCCTGACTGCCATTAGGTACCGAGATGAGATCCTCAGACCCCTTGTGAGACCATATGCTGGTGCGGTTGGCCCTGGCTTCCTCCTAATGCAAGACAATGCTAGACCTCATGTGGCTGGAGTGTGTCAGCAGTTCCTGCAAGAGGAAGGCATTGATGCTATGGACTGGCCCGCCCGTTCCCCAGACCTGAATCCAATTGAGCACATCTGGGACATCATGTCTCGCTCCATCCACCAACGCCACGTTGCACCACAGACTGTCCAGGAGTTGGCGGATGCTTTAGTCCAGGTCTGGGAGGAGATCCCTCAGGAGACCATCCACCACCTCATCAGGAGCATGCCCAGGCGTTGTAGGGAGGTCATACAGGCACGTGGAGGCAACACACACTACTGAGCCTCATTTTGACTTGTTTTAAGGACATTACATCAAAGTTGGATCAGCCTGTAGTGTGTTTTTCCACTTTAATTTTGAGTGTGACTCCAAATCCAGACCTCCATGGGTTGATAAATTGGTTTTCCATTGATTATTTTTGTGTGATTTTGTTGTCAGCACATTCAACTATGTAAAGAAAAAAGTATTTAATAAGATTATTTCATTCATTCAGATCTAGGATGTGTTATTTTAGTGTTCCCTTTATTTTTTTGAGCAGTATATAAGTTATGCATACAAATAACCAGTTCAACCCTAACAATGTGAATGAGGTCAAAGTATCAGAGGTGGTATGTGTGGTGAAGTTCTCGAAGCCCGAGGCTTGCACTGAGGGTCAAGATATTGATGAGTCTGACAGTAGCAGTGGCGTTTTTGGAAAAAGTGGACCGTTGCCTTTTGGCTGATCCATTTGTGGTTTCAGGGTGGGTGAATACAGAGTTGGGTACTGTGGAATCGGTAAGGGTAACCTAATTGTTAGGTTAGGTTACTCGTTGGATATTACTGCATTGTCGGAACTAGAAGCACAAGCATTTCGCTACACTTGCATTAACATCTGCTAACGTTGTTTATGTGACAAATAAAATTTGATTTAACCAGAAATACAGTAGTCTTGTGATAATTGTTTGTGTTTCTGCTGGTCAGAGGCAGAAGGCATTAAACAAATGGGGACAAGAAATGTGAATCCTTTCGCTCTCAAGAATAGGGCGCCATTGAAAGGAGTGATTACTGGGGTAGCAGTATTTTTAAAAGTTGACCAACTGAAAGGGAAGATTCCCGGTTTTTGTGATGCTAGTCGTTTGGTGCGAAGCAGTCAGCGTGGCAAGAGTGGTGAAACAGAAGAGTCATTGTCTGTTCTTTTGAGTTTTGATATTGAGCATTTGCCCGAAAAAGTAATGTTAGTGGAACCGATGTGAAATGGCTAGTTAGTTAGCGGTGGTGCGCGCTATAGCGTTTCAATCAGTGACGTCACTCTCTCTGAGACCTGAAGTAGGGTTTCCCCTTGCGTTGCAAGGGTCGCGGCTTTTGTGGTGCGATGGGTAACGATGCTTCGTGGGTGTCAGTTGTTGACGTGTGCAAGGGTCCCTGGTTCGAGCCCGGGTTGGGATGAAGAGAGGGACGGAACCTACACTGTTACATTAGGATATATAAGTTATCCTGTACAAGCTTTTATACCGAATACATTGCATCGTTACAGGTGTCAAGCTTATGGGCACGTGGCAGCAGTGTGTACGAGGGAGGTTCCTAGGTGTGAGAAGTGTGCAGAAGGGCATGAGACAAAGGAATGTGTAGCATTGGTGAAAGTAGTAGTATGTGTTAATTGTAGGGGTGCTCATGTGGCTGGGGATCAGAAATGTCCCGTGCGAGAGAGGCAGGTTGAGGTTTCCAGGGTTAGAGTAGTGCAGAACTTGTCATATGCTGAGGCAGTGAAGAAAGTAGAGGAAGATGGGTCAAGGGGGAGGGATTCTGAGAGGAGTGGTGTGAGTAGCAGATCTGTACCAGTACAGAGGGATAGGCCAACAAGTGATATATGTTTCAGTAAAATTGGATTTCTAGCATTCATAGCAATGGTTATCAACTGTACTGCAGGGATGGAATGTAAGTCACAGAAAATTGAGGTTGTGGTGGCAGCTGCAGAGAGGTATTTGGGTGTGCGAGACTTGACATCAGAAGAATTACAGGGTGTGTTAAGTGGTGATGTCCCATCCTTTCAGGTTGTTGGCATGAGGTAGGATTAAATAGTGGAGTAGGGTGGTGTTATTTAGATTTGTATACTTTTTTTGTGAGTAGTGTTAGATGGTAGGGTATTTTTTTCGATTTTTTTTAAAGCAAAGTATAAGGGAGTTAGTTGTATTCCAGTCTAGTAGGTGGCGGTAATGCAACATACTCTTAGAGCTGACTCGTTCGCGAACGACCCATCACTAATACTCCGCGGTTTGACTGGACCAGCAAACTGTTCATCAACACAGGTCGGAGAAGCCGAAGATTCCACCGGAAGTAATATTCTTGTTTACAGCAGTTAGCTAAGGTGCTAGCTAGTTAGCACAGTAGCTACCGGTAGATATATCTAGCTAACATAAGAGGGTGAGTAAACGTGTGCTGACACAACACATTTGGTTTTACACAGTACTAAATGAATTGTTTAGTTTCAAATGAGTATGGATTTCATGCGTGTGGAAAATGTCCGTTACCTAGCTAACGTTATTAAACTAACGTAACTAGCTAGCAAACACGGGGTTAGCTAGCTAGCGTTTTCTATGTAGCTAACGTTAGCTAGCTAGAGTTCTTTATGCATAATTTGACGAATAACAATAGGTTTTTGTTCTAGCCCAGTACTAACACCTCTGGGCTTGATGATTTGATCAGATTAGCTAGCTAGCTAGCATATCTGGGGCAGAAATAAAGCCTGCAGTGTACACATACTTCAGGTCCCTGGACCAGAATGGAATACACCACTAGCTAAAATCAAATTTTATTGATCACATACACATGGTTAGCAGATGTTGTAGCGAAATGCTTGGCCCAGCTAGCTTTATATTCTAGTGCATCAATGGAAATTCTGGAATACATGTCATTTTTGCATGCCGTTGCACCATCACCCCCCACTTGTTCAGAGGATGAGCAGCTCGGAGGAGGTGTCCTGGATCTCCTGGTTCTGTGGCCTGAGGGGGAATGAGTTCTTCTGTGAGGTGAGTAGATAGCTAGTTATGTCAGAACATCACAGAATGAGAAGGACAGACAGGGGAAATAATATTGCTCTGACTTAGCCAACTGTTTGTGAAGCTAGTTGTTTTGAAATACAGAATGAACTGTTACAGCTACCAGCCAAATATATACCCTGAACACAGATGGAGAATTCCATGTGAAAGAGGACCAAAATACAGTGTTTAAAGTCGTGGGGTGGTTTTGTATTGATGCCATAGTATGTAACTGTGACATAAGCTTGTTATAGCCTGGCTGTAGCTTCAGATATTCCAACACAGTGCATGCACCGTTTAGGCTACATTGCTTAATTCTACATTTAACTCTTCTGCTTGTCTTAATTGCCAATACTGAAGTAATCCCTTTAACCTGTTATGCAATTGACCAACTGTGGCCTATTCATAAAGAGTAGTAGACAGTGTTTGGCAGCTGAAAGCTACTAACCATGTTGATCCATTCCACTTTACCAGGTTGATGAGGACTACATTCAGGACAAGTTTAACCTGACAGGGCTCAATGAGCAGGTGCCTCACTACCGCCAGGCCCTCGACATGATCCTCGACCTGGAGCCAGGTGAGCTCATCACTACACCGTCTAAAATGACTTCACACTGACACTTCCTATAGGCTAATTTATCAGTTCTATTTGTATTTACAAGTGCCTTTCAAAAGACCCAAGGACACGGTACTGCGACTACATACTTTGACTCAGTGCATCTATAGGCTGAAGTCTACCTTGTGTTGATCTGAAAGCCTCACGTATGTGTGTGTATAAAGAAAGGAAAGACCTGCAGACACAATAATGCTGCCTCCCAGTGCTTTATTCATGCACCATGTCTCTATAGGCTTCTGTGTACCTTGTGTGTTGATCTGAAAGCCTCACTGTCATGTCTGTCTGTCAGATGAGGAGCTGGAGGACAACCCCAACCAGAGTGACCTGATAGAGCAGGCAGCAGAGATGCTGTACGGGCTGATCCACGCACGCTACATCCTCACCAACAGAGGCATCGCTCAGATGGTAGTAAACCTTAGAGCTGTATATATTGTTCTGGAGTCTGGATAATCTCTATATCAGGGGTCTCCAACAGGTAGACTGTGAGCTACCAGTAGCTCGCCAATCAATTCTGAAATTACATGCATTTTTTTTCATGTGTTCCTGGCAAACTGTCATAAATGTAAAGCTCCTGGCTACTATCCAATCAAAGCCACATTGACATTGTCCAACCCCTAGTTAGCCACTATTGGCTTAAAAAGCCAAACGTAACACAATCTGCCAATTTCATTTCCAGCAATATTGCCCCTGTTTAGGGCGCTCATTTGTCTGAGTCCATATGTAGCCAGTTAGCGACACTAATGATAACCAGAGTCTTTTGGGTAGACTGGAAAAACGTTCTCAATTAAATGCAAATTGCAAAGTAGGCTCATCTGACAGAACTATCATGATGATTATTTGTATCAATGAGGTGCCGATTTGTTTTGCAAACTCTGTCATGACGTGCTGCAGCAGTAGGTAACAGCAGCAACATCGCTAGACTGACACTCCTCTCTTGCGAGATGTGGAATTAAAGGGTAAATTACACTCAAATTTTTAAAAATCTTTTTTTTTTTTCAGACCTCAAATGGTCTTCTCATGTGATTTTAAGGTTTGACATGGACTCAGAACATCCATTTTCCTTCTTTCTCTATGAAGAATTGTAATATTGAGCAAATATACAAAATAAATCCCAAACCAGGAGAAATAAAACAGTTCAAAGAGAAATGAGGAAAATTTGAAATATAATTTTATGGGGCCCACTTAGTTGTCTATTAACCATCATTTTACCAGGTATATTGACAAAACAACTATTTGAAAGTTATAAAATAAAAAATGTAGCTCGTGACATGTTTAATTTTTATTTTTTTAAGTAGCTCATGCTAGAAAAGGTTGGAGACCCCTGTTCTAAATTCTACCTGTCCGTTTATGTAGTGTGTCTTTCTTGGACTAGCTGTGTGACCATGTTTCACACTGAAATAGTTTTTGGTTTGCAGCTGGATAAGTACCAACAAGGGGACTTTGGCTATTGCCCAAGAGTGTACTGTGAGAATCAACCCATGCTTCCTATTGGTGAGTTTGACTTTAATGTGTTCATACTCCTGTTCAGTTACAGAACATACCTCTTTTCATGGAATTGAACCATTTCTCTCCAGTCACCTTTGAACTATATCACAGATGGTCAGCAGTATATCACACAGGTCTGAGGGAATCTAAAAGATGACTCTTGCTTGCACAGTAAATATATTTCATCAGTATTGAATTGGCAGCTGACACCAGAATAGACTTCTGTGCCCTCAGCTGTGTTACATAGATGTTGATCTCTCCTCTCCCATAGGTCTGTCAGACATCCCAGGTGAGGCCATGGTGAAGCTGTATTGTCCAAAGTGCATGGATGTGTACACCCCCAAGTCCTCCCGGCACCACCACACGGACGGGGCCTACTTCGGGACAGGCTTCCCCCACATGCTATTTATGGTGCACCCTGAGTACCGGCCAAAACGACCTGCCAACCAGTTTGTGCCAAGGTTTATTTCTATAATTATCTTTGCAAATTCATCAAGATGCTCTGTTTTCCCCATTTGAATACATATGATTTGATAGTGTTATTACATAATTCATGTTCAGCTGGGAACTGTAACAAAAACCACTTGCTTGATTTGAAGATGACATTTTTTCCCCTCAGTAAGAAGATTGAGACATGTTAGCATAATGGCAGCCTTCTACTATCCACACTGTTACTGTGTTGTAATATTTAGTTGTTTTTTCTCAGGCTATATGGCTTCAAGATCCACCCCATGGCTTATCAACTCCAACTCCAGGCTGCCTCCAGCTTCAAGAGTCCTGTGAAGGCTATTCGCTAGAACTTACACACCCGGCCGGGAAAGAGACATTTTGACTTGGTTGGAATGAAAGCAGTGGATTATGTAGCTCAATAAAGGCTTGTTAAAACACATTATGACAGATACAATACATACATGTAGATCAGGGATGGGAACCTCCAGTCATTGGGGTTGCAGTGGTGTCACACTATTCCCCCATTCCTAGCGAACACAGCTGATTAAACACATTGTATTCTAAACTGATGATCATGATCAGTTCATTATTGGATATGACACCAATCAGGCCCCAGAAGGACTGGAGTTGACCATCCCTGATGTAGATGGATGCGCTTATGTCGACATCCGGACCAGGCCATCATCTGTCTGTTATACAGGATGCTTTTTGGTGATTGGCTCCCTCTGTGCTTTAGCCTATCACAACCCTACTGACTACAATCTTGCAACTCTTCCCCTCTCCTTGACAGGACCCAATCTTTCAAACCTATTTTCAGTTTGGCTCGCTAAGGCAGGGTTTTCCAAAATCGGTCCTGAGCCCCCCCCCCCCCAGGTGTACGTTTTGGTTTTTGCCCACTTATTGTCAAAAGAGCTGATGTGATTGGTCAGCCTGTGTGAGCGCATCCTAATACCTGTTTTCACACTATCATGCTGACCTGCACCGTATTGGGCTGGCTCAGATACATTCTCTTCATGGTTCCATTACCGAGGGTGGACACGTAACTTGGCAGTGTGAAAAGGGTGATATACAACAATCTTAAATGATTATTTAAATCCAGATTGGCTGAGAATCCAATGAACAACCAGTTTGATATGTATTATAGATTCCCTAGAGAATGGCTACTGCACTAATTGAATTGAAGACAAGAGTTTATTAGATGTATAAGATATGTTCTTCTCGGGGTGAAGGGCAACATGGGTTTTCTTTGTGCTGGAACACTCACTGTCACGGCCACTAAAGCCATCATTAGTTGTAAACATGTCCATGACAGAGCAGAGTTGTCTCTTGACTGGACACTGAGACGCATGGTTTCTCTTGCATTGGTCTGTTACAATATTAAGTGGTATTGAACACACAGGTGGATGGCTATTTCATGTTGATAACCTACAGCTACAACCAGTTTACATTATGGTACTACATTTTACATGAAAGGTTTTCTTTCAGTCTACAATTCCAGTGGTGATGCTATTATTGATTTTCTGAATTCTGTATGCAGGAATAAAGAATTTTTAATAAAATTGTATTTCTTACAATTCTATTAGTCACCTTTTATTAAATGTTCTTGTGACTGAAATCATGCTCAGACACTACACACCACTTGATAATTAATTCAGGTTTTAATTAAGTTTATTTAATTTTAAGACAGGAATGTCACAAAAGCAACAATATGATTACAAATCTAAAAACGAAGGGTTCCGCTGAGATTCTAGTTCATGCCCTCAAGATCTTTCTAGCTAATAGTTTGTGCCACCTTCACAAACTTCTTCAGAGGGGAAGAAAGGTCTGCTATTGTCATTCTCTAAAAGGGTTCTCATACACGTATCTTTGTCTGATCTACAAAAGGAAAGGGTACAGCAAGTGGTAAGAAAGATTTACAAACTAGATGATTATGAATGCGACTTCTGTGTCTAAAAGCCTGCAAACAGACTCGTGTTTTAAAAAGAATCACATGAAACAGTCTACAAAGAAATGATGGTAGAACATGGACAAAATATGTGCCCCTATATGAAAGAAAAGCCACATATACTGGGACAGCTGCCTTTTGATAGTGATAAATACATCTTGCACATGTACTACTGTGTTTAAGAGCTGAGTATCATTTGGACCCATCTGCAGGGCTAGAATGTACATTAAGACTGAACATTCTTCATACAATCATATACAGAGGGGTTTTGTCTTGCAGTATTGATAAAGACATAAACCCTGAGAAACAGACTAAAGCATTGTTTCATCAAATCAACAACAGGTTTGAAAATCAATCACGTTTCTATCTAAAATCATTTTAAGGGACAAAACACGGTGGGACTTTCCATTGCTCTCACATCAGACTGCATGGGGCAGTCCTAGAGGTCAATGGTGCGTTAAAAGAAGAAAAAACAACGCTGAATACGTACTGGGAAACATGGGGGCACTCCCAAATTCAAGGTGTAAAAAAAAAAAAATAATAACAATATTGATATGAGAAGCTACCAATGAGTAGGATATGAACTTCAATAACTTAAAAACCTAATTTTGTACAAATACTATAAAAGCAGTAATGCTATAAAATAGAGTAAACATTTCAAAACAGTTGTCATCACGTCAAAGTTTCTAACGAGGGTCATCGTGGCCTGACCTAGTAGTATTACGCGTGTTAACTTGGCTGGTTAAGAAAGAGATATTTTACCTGAGCAGAGAACAAATCCAAAACAGGCATGGTTGTTTGAGTATGCAATATCTTTGTTCAATACTTTTAAGTGAGGTATGTAATTTCAATTTGAATATTCAATAAAAAAATAATATTCCTCAATTATAAACGTAAACAAACTCAAAGGAGTTATCCCTTTCCAAAAATACATCTAGTTTCTGTCCAGCATCTTAATCTGATTGAAAAAGTCTGATAATGTTATTACTTAAAGCTCAGTTGAAAACAGTGCATTTCTATCAAAATGAGCATGTTAAAGGGAGACTCAGTAAAATGCCGTTGCCTCGACCAGCACCGCAGATGTTGAGATGAGCGAGATGCAAGACTTTGCTCTCACACAGTATCTGCGCATGTGCACGGGTTCGCTTCACTCTTTTCACAGCGTTGGAACCATGGCACCAAAACAGCGGAGAAGTTGAGCCTCTCACTTCAACGCTCTTAGTTGTTTTGCTGAAATTGACCCACTACGCTGTTTACTTTCTGCATCTCCGTCATATCGCTGAGTCCACACTTAAACTCAATGATACAGTAGTAGCAATACAAACGACAGAAAAATATGTTGTAAATAAACATTTAAAAGCAAATTACCTAAATGCTCTTAGAACTGAAAAGGTTCATCTTTCCTACTACAATAAAACAAAAAAATAGTAATTTGGCGAAATATGAGGTTTGAGTGGAATAGACCAACATGAAGCCACCATACAGTCAGAACAGCAGTATGGAAAGAGAGGACACAATAGGCTTTCTCCCTGGCCTGTTCATATCCCACTGGGCAGGGACACACCAGGGTGCATCCCAAATGGCACCATATTCCCTTTATAGTGCACTACTTTTAACCAGGTCTCTGGTCAAAAGTAGTGCCATTTGAGATGCAACCACGGTGGTTCTGGAGGGGACCAGTCAGGACACAATGTCAGTGTGGGTTGAGGAGGTGGGGGTGGCTCTGGGACAGGGAGGTTAGTCCTTTGGTGTCTTGAGCATCAGATCCATAGGGCTGCTCCCTGACTGTGTTCAGCTGAATCACATTGCTGTTGCTCCACCGTCGCTTCCCTGCAGGAGACACAGCTTCAGTTAACCTCCACCTAGCTGGTTGTACACCTTATGACAAAAATGTGTCAGAGAAGCATTGTGCTTGACCAGGCCTTGGTGTGTGTAGAAGGAGCTGTCATACTACACTGTACTATACCTGGTCATCCTCTGAGTCAGCAGTGATGACGATCCTCTTCTCCACTCTGGTCTCTGACACTCCTCCTTTCACCACCTGGGACAAGATAATTAGTCAGAGGCCATGACACACACAGCTGAGGTGTGTGTGTGTGTGTGTGTGTGTGTGTGCGGTCTATGGTGTGCCCTTACCTTGGAGATGCGAGTGGTGGTGGTAGTAACAGAGGTGCCACTGGTTTCCCTGCTGCTCTCTGAGGGAATGGTCTGAATGCTGCTCAGTGCTGTGGCCTCTTTCCCCCCGTCTGTCCCGTCAACTGACACCTGAGAGAGGAAACAAACAGAAACATTGGCTCCATGGTAACACCTCAGTCATCGGTGGCGTTAAAGACGTTTCAGAACACTGCCCTGATGGTACCCTGTGGTAGATTAGGTTGAACCACAGCTCAGAGTTCCCCAGCTGTAGCATCATCTTTATTATCATGGGGTGGCTACCTCTGCAGACTCGTAGGTGACCGTCTGGGTCTTAACGATAGGGACATCCTTAGTAGACACGTCAGTAGGGAGGGACTTGGACACGTCTGTGATGGTGAATGTCTGGGTCTGCACCAGAGGGGGCTGGGGTGGGAGGAGAACACACTCTAGTCAGTTTGACTGAACGTTGCACATCGACATGTCATGAGAAGAGCCGACATGGTTCCTTCCTTCTATACATGTCAAACAGACATATAGGCTCTATATCATATCATTATATCTGAACCTTACATGATGTTGTGTCCAGTGTTTATATACATTATTGGTTGTGCCCAATTGAACATGGCACAGCTGTAATTTTCCAATGTTTCATCAACCACTCGCCATGAAAAACCCTCAAACCACCCCTCTCTTTTCATTCACAACTGATTGGGTCCCTCGTTCCCACTCCCCATTCTAGTTTTACCAAGATGTCCTTCCTACCACCACGAGGTCAGAGAGAGAAAGACAATTCATCTAGTGTGTCAGAGATAGAAAGACAATTCATCTAGTGTGTCAGAGAGAGAAAGACAATTCATCTAGTGTGTCAGAGAGAGAAAGACAATTAATCTAGTGTGTCAGAGAGAGAAAGACAATTCATCTAGTGTGTCAGAGAGAGAGAAAGACAATTCATCTAGTGTGTCAGAGAGAGAAAGACAATTCATCTAGTGTGTGTCAGAGAGAGAAAGACAATTCATCTAGTGTGTCAGAGAGAGAAAGACAATTCATCTAGTGTGTCAGAGAGAGAAAGACAATTCATCTAGTGTGTCAGAGAGAGAAAGACAATTCATCTAGTGTGTCAGAGAGAGAAAGACAATTCATCTAGTGTGTCAGAGAGAGAAAGACAATTCATCTAGTGTGTCAGAGAGAGAGAAAGACAATTCATCTAGTGTGTCAGAGAGAGAGAAAGACAATTCATCTAGTGTGTCAGAGAGAGAGAAAGACAATTCATCTAGTGTGTCAGAGAGAGAAAGACAATTCATCTAGTGTGTTAGAGAGAGAAAGACAATTCATCTAGTGTGTCAGAGAGAGAGAAAGACAATTCATCTAGTGTGTCAGAGAGAGAGAAAGACAATTAATCTAGTGTGTCAGAGAGAGAAAGACAATTCATCTAGTGTGTCAGAGAGAGAAAGACAATTCATCTAGTGTGTCAGAGAGAGAAAGACAATTCATCTAGTGTGTCAGAGAGAGAAAGACAATTCATCTAGTGTGTCAGAGAGAGAAAGACAATTCATCTAGTGTGTCAGAGAGAGAAAGACAATTCATCTAGTGTGTCAGAGAGAGAAAGACAATTAATCTAGTGTGTCAGAGAGAGAGAAAGACAATTCATCTAGTGTGTCAGAGAGAGAAAGACAATTAATCTAGTGTGTCAGAGAGAGAAAGACAATTAATCTAGTGTGTCAGAGAGAGAAAGACAATTCATCTAGTGTGTCAGAGAGAGAAAGACAATTCATCTAGTGTGTCAGAGAGAGAAAGACAATTCATCTAGTGTGTCAGAGAGAGAAAGACAATTCATCTAGTGTGTCAGAGAGAGAAAGACAATTCATCTAGTGTGTCAGAGAGAGAAAGACAATTCATCTAGTGTGTCAGAGAGAGAAAGACAATTCATCTAGTGTGTCAGAGAGAGAAAGACAATTTATCTAGTGTGTCAGAGAGAGAAAGACAATTCATCTAGTGTGTCAGAGAGAGAAAGACAATTCATCTAGTGTGTCAGAGAGAGAAAGACAATTCATCTAGTGTGTCAGAGAGAGAAAGACAATTCATCTAGTGTGTCAGAGAGAGAAAGACAATTCATCTAGTGTGTCAGAGAGAGAAAGACAATTCATCTAGTGTGTCAGAGAGAGAGAAAGACAATTCATCTAGTGTGTCAGAGATAGAAAGACAATTCATCTAGTGTGTCAGAGAGAGAGAAAGACAATTAATCTAGTGTGTCAGAGAGAGAGAAAGACAATTAATCTAGTGTGTCAGAGAGAGAAAGACAATTCATCTAGTGTGTCAGAGAGAGAGAGAAAGACAATTCATCTAGTGTGTCAGAGAGAGAGAAAGACAATTCATCTAGTGTGTGTCAGAGAGAGAGAAAGACAATTCATCGAGTGTGTTAGAGAAAGACAATTCATCTAGTGTGTTAGAGAGAGAAAGACAATTCATCTAGTGTGTTAGAGAGAGAAAGACAATTCATCTAGTGTGTTAGAGAGAGAAAGACAATTCATCTAGTGTGTTAGAGAGAGAAAGACAATTCATCGAGTGTGTGTCAGAGAGAGAAAGACAATTCATCTAGTGTGTGTTAGAGAGAGAAAGACAATTAATCTAGTGTGTCAGAGAGAGAAAGACAATTCATCGAGTGTGTGTCAGAGAGAGAAAGACAATTCATCTAGTGTGTGTCAGAGAGAGAGAAAGACAATTCATCTAGTGTGTCAGAGAGAGCGCTTGAAAGAGAGGATTAGCGACATGGTCCTTATCTCTTCCCATCACCCCCAACACCATCACTGTGCACCGCCTCTGCAGCTGGCTCTAGCAGAACTCAACCATCCTGACCAACACCAGTATGACTACAGATTCACTGTTTAGATTCCTTGTAGCCATGCTGCAGAAGGGTGAGTGTACACTGTCCCCCATGGAATCACCCAGACAGAGGACAGGCAGAGTACAGGTAGAGGACAGGCAGAGGAGTCAATCAACAGGAGCTGGTCAGGGCAGAGGGAGGGCTACCTGGAAACAGCGTATGACATGGGGAACACCGCTCACGAAATAGGAGGTGTGGGAGGCTCCTGTTATCCTCCCAGACGGCTCCCCCCTCGACCCTGGGTCTGCCGGCTCCTCCTCCTCCAGCACTGTACCCTGGAGCTGATAGGAGTGGGGCAGCTGTGCCCTCTCCACCTCAACGATGGGTACGTGGCTGGTGGTGGTCCCAGAGCTAACATGCTCACCCTCCTGATCACATGGCCCTGCCACCCCAGGTGCATCATGGGATTTGGAGTCAACCCTATCAGGCCCAGTTTCTGTGCTAGCAGGGCTGGGGCTGGGCCCCCCCGATGGCCTTACAGTGCTGCTGGACTCGTCCTGTTGTCGCGCTGCCTTAGTGTCCAACTCTTCCCTTATAGGAGTAATACACACACTCTAGAGGAAAGACACAGCACACATATATCCACTGTGTGAACAACAGCAGGGAATGAAACAATGTTTTCCACCATACATGTTTAGCAAGAATTTATTGCATTTTTTGGGGGGTCAAAATTGATTGTTAAAAGGGCATGCAGCAGGACAAAATATATTGCAGTTGACAAGAGTGTTTTACCAAATACCAGTGAACGAAACATAGGTAATATATACTATAACATTTGAACAAGCTGCCCCAAAGTTACCTCGTCAGTGTTAGATGTGCATCCAAAAAACAAAAGTGAATTGTGATGAGGTATACACTGTATACTCAAATATACACTGTAGCTGTCCACTAGTGCTGGGTTAATGTGATTCTATAGAAGACTTCATACATGAAATACCACAACTCACCACTAACTAATCCTATTATCACATATGACAACATTGATGTCTGTCTGGATGTGTACAAAAACACCTATTAGTGGAACCTGCACATATCAAAACTGTTCCTACTGTAAAAAGCCACCAGTCAACTGTCCTTGTCAGACACACCTCGTCTAGTCCAGATAATCAGATATACAAAAACAGAAGTGGGTTCATCGTCAAGTCTTTCAACTTTTTAGGAAGGAGCAACAGTCAGGAAGAGTTGGGGAGGGGGGGACTGAGCAAGATACACAGGAAGTAAGAGTCACATGACAGGAAGCAGCTTCTGAAGTAGAAGAAGATGATGATGAAGAGCTGTGATGAAGAAGAGAAGAAGAAGGAGCTAGAGGTTGATGGCCTGCCTACACACATCCCTCTCTCTGGTCCTCTCCCTCTGGGCCGGCTCGAGAGGCCCCTAGGATGCCACCTCAGCTGCGTTTAGAGTAGAAGTCTTGCAGGGGGCCACGCGGAAGGCGGATGGCGAACTGAGGGGAGAAGGGTAAGGGTGGAGAGGGGGAGAGAGATGAGAGAGGTAGGGGATGTTGAAATGTCTGATGTAGGGTAATAGATAGGAAGGCGATGCAAAGCTGTGTCATGGTCTAAGAGAGGAAGAATGGAGAACGCATTTGTCTGAGTTGGATTAGGTGGTTATGGGTAACCTGTGGGCCTTCAGACTCTTCAGTTGTGGGCTTGGGGACAGGAGTATCAGTGCACGGAATAACAAAGCAAAGTGAGAAAAAAGGAAGTGTGGGAATGCAGACTTAGGGAAAGAGGGGCAGTATTTGGGAGACGGAGGCAGGATGGAGGAGATGAAGCAGAAAACAAGCACATCACTGAAGGAAAGAGGAGACAGGAGGACGAGCACACAGGTCAACTCTTCTACTCCAAGGTCATGATCTTCAAGTCACAGGGTCATGCAGTTTCTCTGTCCAATCAGGTCTGGTTGTCATGCACTGAGGGGAGGGTCAGACTAAGGGACACCCAATGAGGAGGTAAAGACAGAGCTGGGCTTAGAAACCTGACCAATAGGCTCAGACACCACATGCCCAAACCATAAGTCCCTTCCTCACAACAAACAGCTGAACATTCAGACAGACTGGGCCACAAGGTGAACAGACAGACTGATCTGTTCCAATCAGTCTTGACAAGGTGTTCTTCAGTTGGCCCATGCAAACAGAAGTCTTTCCATTTTAGTAGTGTAGTAATGACAGAAATCCTTTCATAGACTAGATGGGTCTGCTTGAAGACAAAAGGCCTTGCTCAAAGACATGCAATAAGTGTTTGCATCGCATCAACACAAACCAAGAGGAACAGAAAGGAGAACCACGGGATGGTGTTGTGGTACTCCACCCCAACACATCAACGTAGAGAACACAACAGACAGCCATACAGAGGGAAACGTGTGGTGAGGTACTTCCATTCAGTCAATTCAGGAATATATTCACACATTTCAATTTCTCCTCATCTCCCAAATTGACTTGCATTGAAATGGAACTGACCCCAACATTGTGTGCTAGCATCCATTCCTTCTCTGTGGAATGGGAGAGCTGGGAAGCTGGTGTGAACTACAGAGAACTGAGGGGAGGGGTGTGTGGTGGGGTACGGCACAGTGTCTGGTCTGAGATGGTACTCACCCCGTCGGCATCGAGCAAAGGCTGTCCGTTGATGCCCAGGCTGCGGAGGGGGGAGTGAGTGGACAGGCGCTTGTCCCATTCGCTGGGCCCCCGGGACTCTGGGACAGACGCCATGAAGTTCCTCTTCAGCTCACTGATACTAGTATGATGCCTGATGAGATCCTCCTGGGGCTTATCAAAGTCCTGGAGGGAGGGAGGGAGAAGTGGAGAGGGAGGGAGGAAGGAGAGGGGGGGTGGGAGAGAGGTAGGGAGAGAGGAGAGAGAGGGAGGAAAAGGGAGGAAGGAGAGAGAGAGAGGGAGGGAGAAGAGAGGAGGAAGAAGAGAGAGTGAGAAAAAAAGAGTGAGAGAAAAAGAGAGAGGTAGAGTGAGAGAGAGGTAGAGTGAGAAAGAGGTAGAGAGAGAGGTAAAGTGGAAAATGACAAACATTTGGTTTGGAAAATAGGTGTGGAGAAGAGGAGTGACAGAGTAGATGTGTAGAAGGTGGAGAGAGAAAACAGGTGTGTCAGAAACAATGTCACTCATATGAACATGTTTAATTAATAAACAATGTCAACCAAGCAGCAGGTTACTTTGCTGTTCTATTTGACTCCAAGCTACAACGTTAAAGCAGGCCGGAACTCAGGTCATCAGATGGATTCTAAATAAAATTGATTCTCTGAGCGCTCATTGATAAATCAACCTGTTCAATTAGTGAGCAGCACTACATAGAATCTGATCAGGTTACAAATCACAGGTGATGAGAGCGAGGTGATGTTAGCACACATTGCTTTTGGTCACAGACGCAGGTGGTCACTATGCAGCGACAGCAGCATGGCATCCTGTTTCTGTGGCTGGATGAATCTTATGGTGATGAGAGCAGTGGAGCGTACTCTTAGAAGTCATTTATTCAGAATGACAGAAATATATGACTGGGAAGACATCATAAACTAGATTCAGACAGGGCCACAAATAGTGGACGAGCTGGTGAGTGGAAAGATATGTGATGGCAGAGCGGTGGAGAGGGAAGGTTGGTGGTCGTCTGCCCTATGTGGAGACGAAGCACTTTTCTACTGTATACCGAGGAGAGACAAAGCTGAAACAAGATGTCAGGAATGTAATGGTAATGCTTCTACTAACACTCTAATGGCCTAGTTAGGAGACGGAACAACATCTCAGCTGCATAACGTGGCCGATCAGTAACGCTATCTACAAACACCACAAATCAAACACTCCTGGTTCCCTTTCATGCAACGTGTATGGTGTGACGTCTGGGGAGAAGAGACCACGATCCCAATCATATACTTTGCGAGAAGCAATCAGGAGATATCTAGTACTCAACAACATTCCCCTGAAACAAGTAGCTGGCTGTGTTGAGCTCATATCGCCACACACAAAGCAAATTAGAGGTTACACAGTCAAAATCATCTACTAGCAAAAGCAAAGACGTCTATGTAAAACACAAGATGTGAATCAGTAATGTCACATGCAAAGCAGCCTGTTGTATTACAGCAGCCAGTAGCCAAAGAGCAAGAAAACACAGTGTATAGAGACAGATCTCCAGAAGACGGGGAAACAAACCTCCAACATTAAAAGACTATGTCTGATATAAATTGAGTCACCCTCAGTTCTCTTAGCTCTTTTCTGTGAAGGAACAAAAAAAGAGAAAGGTGTGGGTTACACAGGTTCCACGTGACATCATGGCAGATGTCACAACGTGGACATGCATTGTTGCATGGGGGGGTTCTAGAGGAGTGGGTGTGGTGAGGGGTCTGCATGCAGAGTGGCCTGGAGCCTCTGGGGGCCACAAGGGCCCTGGAATCCCAGATGTGCAAAGCAGGGGACCCAAGACAGGGCTATTAGAGTGGGTGTCTTGAAGGGGTGGGGGGTAAAGGTGAAGGGTCAGGCAGGAATACAGTACTCGATAGAAACACTAGTCATCATGAAAACCTAGTCCTGTGTCATGCATGTAAATGCAGCAGCCAATGAGGGATCTTCTTTCAACGTTCATTCTTCAAAGGCCCTAACTTTTCTTCCTGTCTGGACTGATGTACAAACCAAAAGCATATGTAATGTATCTGAAATACGTCATCTCAGTCTGTGCACATGACCAATACCAATGCTGTTGTCATAGACAATGTCTGACTTGAACATGAGGTCAACTCAAAGACCTTTTCGTTTGTGAGCAGTATTCAAATGAAACCAGGAGAATAAAATGAGGAGAGGGTGAAGTTAGTCTTATGGATGGGAGACTTGGCAGTGGTGTAAGTTAGAATGGGAGTGGACTGACTACAATACTAATATAATGCACAAGCAGGAGTCGGGACAAGGTCAAAGGTCTGACCTTCCTCATTTGCACCGGCTCCTCAGTGTCCGTCTGCTCAGACTGGAGTTACCCCAGGCATGGAGGAGGAGAGAAGGCATAATGATGTTAGAATCCTCCACTAGGAGCCTCGTCCCCGTCCATAGCAGAGCCATCTGAGGAACTTGTGATCTGAGGTGTCTGTGTCACACTATGTTACACTATCATTACTGTGACCAATGGAGGGCAAAAATGATGATGCACAGCTATTCTATTTTCTAACTATAGAAAAATCATCATATTATACTTCTCTTATAAATAATACTATGTGATGAATATAGCAATATCACTGCTGAGACCAGTCTATCTGTAACTTCTATGACCAGTGTATCTGTGTGTGAGGGGAGAATGATGATCCCTGTACGGCTGGGGATTGTGGGAGTTGTAGTTCCTAGGTGCAGTACCTTGACCTCGGCTGAGCCCTCGTCCACCGCCTCCACGGTGACCTCTAGCTTCCTGTCGTCCTGGCGGGCTGGCAGCCTGATGGGGGTGGAGGTCTGGGGCTGCTGGAGGTCCAGGGGGGCCATGGGGATCCCTGCCTCCATCAGGGCTGCCTGGGAGAAGACTGGGGCGCTGACCGGACGGGCGGCCTTGTGGGTGGCCACCACTGGCGGGAGAGAGACAGGACAGAGGGAGTGTTAGTATTTAGATAGTGGGTTGTATAGAGGGCAGGAGAGAGACAGGACAGAGGGAGTGTTAGTATTTAGATAGTGGGTTGTATAGAGGGCAGGAGAGAGACAGGACAGAGGGAGTGTTAGTATTTAGATAGTGGGTTGTATAGAGGGCAGGAGAGAGACAGGACAGAGGGAGTGTTAGTATATAGATAGTGGGTTGTATAGAGGGCAGGAGAGAGACAGGACAGAGGAAGTGTTAGTATTTAGATAGTGGGTTGTATAGAGGGCAGGAGAGAGACAGGACAGAGGGAGTGTTAGTATTTAGATACTGGGTTGTATAGAGGGCAGGAGAGAGACAGGACAGAGGGAGTGTTAGTATTTAGATACTGGGTTGTATAGAGGGCAGGAGAGAGACAGGACAGAGGGAGTGTTAGTATTTAGATAGTGGGTTGTATAGAGGGCAGGAGAGAGACAGGACAGAGGGAGTGTTAGTATTTAGATACTGGGTTGTATAGAGGGCAGGAGAGAGACAGGACAGAGGGAGTGTTAGTATTTAGATAGTGGGTTGTATAGAGGGCAGGAGAGAGACAGGACAGAGGGAGTGTTAGTATTTAGATAGTGGGTTGTATAGAGGGCAGGAGAGAGATGGTCTGCGTGCTTTGAGGCCATCAAACCCAGTGTAGTGAGAGGTAAACACACTGACAGAGCGCAGAAGAACATCTTGAACATCCACAAAACAAACTCATAATCAACTCCACACACACACACACACACACACACACACACACACACACACACACACACACACACACACACACACACACACACACACACACACACACACACACACACACACACACACTGAGGCCAGGGCACACAGACTTCACGTCCACACTGTACCTTCATGGGCCAGCTCATTCTAGTCTGGAATGATACTAGCAAGGGGAAAAGCTTGGATGAGTTGTAGGAAGCAACTGTCCACAATATAG
Organism: Salmo salar; assembly: GCF_965601325.2. Lineage (NCBI taxonomy): Eukaryota > Metazoa > Chordata > Actinopteri > Salmoniformes > Salmonidae > Salmo > Salmo salar. The sequence continues at coordinate 12,182,103 of NC_138292.1, forward strand.
AACGGGCAGCAAAGCATGGCCAGTACTTCTCAACCATAGCCAACGATGCAAATGGCAGAAGTTGTCCTGACTCATTGGGTTAATAACCAACGATGCAAATAGCAGAAGTTGTCCTGACTCATTGGGTTAATAACCAACGATGCAAATAGCAGAAGTTGTCCTGACTCATTGGGTTAATAACCAACGATGCAAATAGCAGAAGTTGTCCTGACTCATTGGGTTAATAACCAGCGATGCAAATAGCAGAAGTTGTCCTGAATCATTGGGTTAATAACCAACGATGCAAATAGCAGAATTTGTCCTGACTCATTGGGTTAATAACCAGCGATGCAAATAGCAGAAGTTGTCCTGAATCATTGGGTTAATAACCAACGATGCAAATAGCAGAAGTTGTCCTGAGTCATTGGGTTAATAACCAACGATGCAAATAGCAGAAGGTGTCCTGACTCATTGGGTTAATAACCAACGATGCAAATAGCTGAAGAGGCACTGAGTTTGAAGGTAGGTCATGAAATACATCCACAGGTACACATCCAATAGGCTAATTGACATCATTTGAGTCAATCAGAAGCTTCTAAAGCCATGACATAATTTTCTGGAATTTTACAATCTGTTTAAAGGCACAGTCAACTTAGTGTATGTATAAACTTTTGACCCACTGGAATTGTGATACAGTGAATTATAAGTGAAATAATATGTCTGTAAACAATTGTTGGAAAAATTACTTGTCATGCACAAAGTAGATGTCCTAACCGACTTGCCAAAACTATAGTTTGTTAACAAGAAATTTGTGGAGTGGTTGAAAAACGAGTTTTAATGACTCCAACCTAAGTGTAATGTAAACTTCCGACTTCAACTGTATTTCTTCTATAAAGCAAAGCATACCCAAAAGACCCATTGGTTCGTCAAACAATGTATTTTTCAGGGGAAAATCCCATGACAAAGCACAGCCACGTTGTAAAAGTGTTGGACGAATGTTAGTCAGCGAGCTTTTCTGGTAAGTTGAGGTTGGAGAGCGGGTGTGAGATCAACATATTGTTTTAGGGCAGCACGCAAAAACTCAAGACGCAAAGTACCTGCACCCGATTTTTTATCCCGCAACACAAACGAATCGTCATCCACATCTCTTTGGGGTTGTGTTGGTCTCTTCTCCAGAACCCTCCTCTCAAACAGTGGTCGCTTCTCCTCAGCAACCACCACTCTGGGTTTGGGCTGAGCGGCTGGACCTTTGACAACAGTTATGTCAGTATAGTCCTGGAGACGCTCACGGAGAGCAACTGATACAAACACACAAACAGAGCTCTTATCTAAGACACAGCTTACAGGCATCGTTAAAGTATCATTAGAAGACCATTTTGCAATTCTCCAAAAAATTCAAACAAGCAATAGTGATCGCGATCTGCTATACAATTATTCCAAATAGATATGCCGGACAAAATGAACTGATATTTTTGGTAGTTTCAGTCTTTTGGTAGTCTCAGTCTGCAGCTAAAATTAGCAGGAAAAGCAGGGGGATAGGGGAATGAAGAGATGGGGGGGTACCTAATTCTTTAGGGGCAGCATCCAGCAGGACAAACCAGTCATCGTCCACCTCTCTCTGTCTCTGAGGCAGTCTCTGCTGCAGAGTCCTCTCCTCTCTCCACCTCTCCTCCATTACAGTCACCCTTTTCTGGGTTCTCTGCTCTGTGCTCGTCACCATCACGTCAACCACAGGGGCAGGTCTAGTTACCACAGCAACTGATACAGACAGACACAGAGTACCCAGGAGACTCGACTATGATACTCTTACCATTCACAAATTATAACACAGAATCTGATTGTGGCCAAAGCTGCACATATCTGATTAGAGACCCTTTACCACACATCATTATAAAAAAGATACAGGGGAATGTGAAGCACAACCGAGCTCAGGATGATGCGGTCAGTGGGTACCTGTTGGCATCTTCACAGGCTCTTGACGAGAGGCTTCAAAGAACGTGAACCAATCATCACCCTCCCCTCTCTCTTGGGGAGGCAGTGTTTTCACCAGTTCAACCTCCGGTTGACGTCTGCCCTCCACCACTCTATGTGGTTTCCTAGTTTCCTCCACCACAACCACTGTTCTCCGGGGTACCAGCTCTATAACCTCTCTGTCTACGTGGAACGCTGAAATAAAACAAGGATAACAGGCTTGTCAATGTCAAGTAATCCACAATCTGGGTTCAGCGTTTTACCAAAGAAAAAGACAAAAGGGGCAGACGGTGGTCAAGCAGCAATACCCTTGGGTGTGGTCAGTATCTCGGAGGGAGCGCGGTCCCAAAGCACAAACCAATCATCATCCACTTCTTTAGGTGTTACCACAGGCCTCTCCTCCATCTTAACAGTCTCTTCCATGATCCTCACGGTCTTTGGTGGTTTCTGTTCCACTGTCTCCTTCACCACCATAATAGCTGTGGTGCTCACATCAGGGTAAATCACCACCACTGGTGCAGCTGATAGAGACAGAAACACAGCCCAACAGTCCACAAGGTATCAAGCCTTTTACTAGAACATGTAAATATGATAGTGTATTCCTTGCCAAAAGCTTTTGTGGATAGTCAACAGGCTCACACAACAATTGAGAGCCTTTGGAAGCAAGAGAAGGGTTGGTATTTGTATTTCGAGTGGCCAACAGCAAGCTTAGAATGGTCAAAGTACCTGCTACTTTAGGGGCAACATCCAGCTGCAAAAACCAATCATCATCCAGCTCTCTCTGCGGTTGTGTTGCCTTACCCTCCAGGGCAACGTCTTCAGAAAGTGATCTGACTGCTTCCACCACAAACACTCTTGGTTCAGGCTCAATGGTCAGATGTTTGGCTGGCACAACCTCTGGGTATACCCTATCGCTAACAGCCAGAGAAACTGGAGCAAAAAGACACACAGAGAGCTTGATATACCACAACTACTACTGGAGGGTCCTGTTGATGATTGACCAGTCATAACCCAAGAGATATCATATTCCTAATTCACACAAGAAAAAAAGCAGAGGTTTGGTTAGTTAGCTTGTTGGCAGTACTGTATGTCTGAGGTACCTGGTGGGTGGTTAGTTAGCTTGTTGGCAGTACTGTATGTCTAATGTTTCTGGTGGTTAGTTAGCTTGTTGGCAGTACTGTATGTCTAAGGTTTCTGGTGGTTAGTTAGCTTGTTGGCAGTACTGTATGCCTGAGGTACCTGGTGGAACCCCAGCAGGTTCTTCACAGACGGCATCCAACAGAACAAACCAGCCATCTCCCTCCTCTCTCTCTGCTGGTGGTCTCTGCTCTGAGATGATCATCTCTGACTGGAGTATCTCCTCTTGCTGTCCCCACCTCTCTTCAACAATAGTCACCCTCTTCTTCATCATTTTTTCTATGGTCGTCACATCAACCACAGAGGTGGTCTGGCTTAAATCTGGATATACCGGAGTATGCTCACCAAGAGCAACTGATACAGACAGGGGAAAGTCCTTTAGTTTAGGGACTTTACGATGTTTTCCAAAGTTACAAAAACCATAGTTTATTCTCAGTCAAAGCTGTGAAATGTACACAGCTGCAAATGTACAAAGATTGTGACAATTAAGCAGGAACGGTACCTGGTGGTACAATGATCGGCTCCTCACGGACATCAGCAAACAGTGTAAACCAATCATCATCTCCCTCTGGTTGTCGCTGCCACTCTTCTACTTCCCGTTTCTGTTGTGGCCTTGTCTCCTCCACCAGGACCACCACTGGCTTCTGCTTTTCAGCCTTTACCTCAACCACAGGGCTGATCACATCTGGAGAAACCGGTGTTGGCTCTGCTGGAGCGACTGATACAAACACACATAGTACATACCCTTCAGAATCAGCTAGATATGTGGGCTCACAAAAAGCCATGTCATCAAAGATCATATTCCCAGATAAACATTCCAAAGTTCATATGGGAAAAGCACTATGGTTAGTCTGCGAGTTTGGCGAGGTGGGTTGGGTATATTTTGATGGGAACAGGGGCTGAGGCGCAAAGCCTTGGATTGTATGGGGTACCTGGTGCTATACAGGATGGTTCTCTGGGCACGACATCCAGTTGCACAAACCAGTCATCGTCCATCTCTCTTGATGGCTGTGGTGGAAAAATAACTTCTTCTTGACGTCGCTCCTCTTGCTTCTCTTCCATTACAGTCACCCTTCTCTCCTCTCTCTGCTCTACTGTCATCAACTCAACCACAGAGGAGATGCTTTCCTTGGGGTATACCGGAATACGCTCTTCCACAGAAGCTGATACAAACACACATTCCTCAGATACTGGAAGATAATTGAAATTACTACACAAAGCAATGTAGCTGAAGCCCTTCTCTTGGTGGATAGTCAAATGTCTTGTTAGTTATTCTTATTTGAAAGTATTCTGCAGCGTATGAAGCACAAGGCTCAGGGGACATGTTGTTAATATTGTGGTGGGACTGGGAAGCAGTGCATGAAAATCATGGAAATACCTGACGGAATCACAGATCGTTCTCTGGGAACAATGTCCAGCAGAACAAACCACTCATCTTCCATCTCTCTCTGTGATTGTGACGGTTTCTGTTCCAGATGGCTCTGGTCTTCCTGTAACTCCATCTCCTCCACTACAGTCACTCTGGTCTCCTCTCTCTGCACTACTGTCATCACTTTAACCATGGAAGAGATGGTTTCCTCTACGTACACCTGAACTTGCTCTTGCAAAGAAGCTGATACATAAAGACACAATGAACCGTGAGAGATATGAAGTTCAAAGCCTAGTTCGATGATTAATCAGTCATTGTAGCCCAGTTGTTTCAATCCCTAAAATACCAATAATTGAGGCATAACACAAGCAGCAGGGCTTTGATGAAAGTTCTTCATACCTGAAACTGGTGTGGTTGGTACACCTGAAGAAACACGATCAGCCAGGTCCAAGAGCATAAACCAATCATCTTCCTGCATTTGCCACGGTCTCCGTCCTTCCACCAATCCCCTTTCAGGATGTTGCTGTGTGGCCTCCACTTCAATGCATTCCCTCTCTGGTGCTCTCTGCTCGACCGTGTCTACTAACACCAAAGAGAATCTTGTGGAGACCACAGGCACCAGAGCGGTGTCGACTGGCATGACTGACAAAGTAGAGACAGCAGTTCTCTCAGCCACACAAATCCATGCTGCACCAAAGGTTTATCTTACTATTGTAATGGCAATTGTTGTAAAACGCACAAGAGCTGGTTAGCTTTGCGAAGGGAATGTTAGAGATGGAATTGTCGGTAATTGTGTGGGTGGTGGTAAAGCAAGCGCTTCCATTACGGTTTCAATGGTGACGGGGAGAAGCAAAGTTGATTGGTTGATGGGACGTACCTGGAGGCTTATAAAGAGTCTTGTGTGGGAGGCTGTCCAGCAGCACAACCCAATCGTCCTTGTCTTCTGGCTGGGATGGCTGCATATTCACTTCCACTACCTCTTCTTCTTCTTCTTCTTCTTGGGGCTTCTCCATTTGTCTGACTCTATGTGGAACCCTCTCCACATCCTTTCTGAATTTCACCAAAACTTCCCCCTCTGTATAAAAACCATCTCCCAGCCTTTCCTCTGATAAAATGTCCTCTGATGACTTTTCCTCGAGTGTCTTTTGTGTTCTCCTCATTTCTTCCACTATTCTCACCGTTTTCTTGGTTTTCTTCACAGTCTGCTCTGCCTCTGGCAACCTTTCCTCTGACATCTGCTGCATCCTATCCTCTAGACCTCCTTTCACCTCTATCAATCCCTCGCCTGAAACCTTCACCTGTTCCACTCTCTCCTCCTGTTTCTCCTCCCTGACCATCTCCTGTTCTTGGAGCCATTCCTTGTACGCGATCTTCTGTTGAATTGTAACTATCGGTAACCCTAACTTCTCTGCCGCAAATAGTTCATTGAATTTCACCATAAGTTGTCCCTCTTTATAAAAATGGCCTCCTATCTGGTCCTCTGACAACTTCTCAGATGCTTTCTTCTCTAGTTCATCTGGAAGACTCTCATCCTGTGTCACTATAGTCACCTTCTTCTTCCTCCTCCTTTCCACTCTTATCTCTCCTCTCCTTTCCTCAAGCCCCTCTGGCAACCCTTCCTCCAAAGCCTGACGCTTCCTCTCCTCTAACCATCCTTCATCCTCTTTCAATCCCTCGTCTGAAACCTCAACCTGTTCCACCGTCTCCTCCTCCATCTCTCCTTCTTGTTGCCTCATCTCTTTCACTATAGTCACCCTATTCTGGGTCCTCCACTCTACGCTCCGTACCACAGTGGAGGTGCTCGGCACATTTGACCACCCTTCTTCAGATTCCTCTGCCTCTTCCATACTCTCCTCTTTTAGTCCCTCATCTTCCCCTGACTCATCTGGCAGCAATCCTTTGAGAAACACCTCCTTTATCTGCTCCTCCAACTCATCTACTTCTTCCACATCCTCCTCTACCGCCCCCTCCTCCTGTTCTACCCCTCCCTCCTCCTCCTGCTGCTGCCTGGCCTCTACCTCCTCCTGTATCCTCTCCTCCAGCTCCTCCACCTCCTGCAGCCGTTCTTCCAGAACCTTCACCTCCCTCAGTCTCTCCTCCAACACCTCTACCTCCCTCAGCTTCTCCACCAGGAACACTCCTCCCTGGAGCCTCTTGATCACCTCCCTCCTCTCCTGCCTAGTCTCCTCCTTCTCCAGGGAGACTGGGGGAGAGACTGGGGAGGGGCAGATTGGGGTTATCAGTATAGGAAGAACAGGAGTGTAGCCTATTCAGTGAGGTGAAACATTCAGAATGTTACAGACAGAAATTATGATTCCCTGTTCTACCAGACAGACAATCATGTCTGTTCTGCAAAACTCTATATTTCTGTACTAATGAACAACAGCTAGTGAATGTATATAGTATGACGACTCACATGGAGGTGTGTCTGCAAACTCAAAGCTGCGGTCGAACTGCATGACCCAGTCATCACTTTGTTCCTGCCTTGGCTGTAGCAGCCTCTCCAGAATGTTGGCCGTGGCCACCTTTGCCACCTTGGCAGAGCGGTATTTAACTGAGGATATCACAGAAACGTTTAGAACGGAGCGGATCCCTTACATATAGAAGAATAACGTAGCGCGTGAGCACACTGCAAACAGAGGATCTTCAGCAAAGTATACTTACCACAGTATCACAGCTCTACACCAATGAGGGCCAAGCACCATTGATAAGATAGCAACATTAAATATATGCCAGTACATGACAGAGCAACATCTTTAAAGAAGTCATCACGGTCGCTGGCGAGCTTAGCAGGTTCACCTTCCATCACTGTCAACTTCTAAAGTACACCTCAACGGAGGATTTATAGTCAAAGCCAGGATGCACACAGTGACATAAGGTATACCACAGCTACACCAGGTACAGAATGAGGTTAACAACAGATACCTGGCGGTTTCATCGTGGGGTAGGGGACATAAAGAAGGGAGGGTTGTCTTCCCAGCAGGATAAACCAATCCATCTCTTTCTCCTCCTCCAGTCTCCCCTGCTGCTGTTCATCAGACACCCGTCCCTGCCATGTCTGACTGACAGTCCGACTGACCGTCTGGCCTGTCTCAGTCTCCTGCCATGCCTGTCTGACTGTCTGGACGGACTTGCCATCATCCCAGCTCTGAGTGGAAGTCTCCACAGAGAAAGTCTCCCCCCCTCTGGCTGTTGATAGAACATGAGGTAATGGTGTTACTGCAGGAGTTAATGGTGAGGTTAGACGGAGGAGAGAGTAAGGCAAAGCTCCCCTCCACAGGTCTGCATTTCAGGGGCTTTCAGAGCAAAGCTCACTTATTTAGTAAGCAAATGGAATTCAATGTATCTGGCAGGCAGATAGCAAATTAAGTTAGTACGAGACTACCACACAATTCTGAGATCTGCAGAGCTTTTCGTTTAGTTCCAAGCACAAGAACGGCAG